>NC_062531.1:21902694-21990194 GCF_022655615.1 Tachysurus fulvidraco | reverse complement strand
CATAAACAAACACATCAGAAATCACTGATAACATATTTTTCTTGCTTTATACTCAATAACAAATCACTTAAGTATTGAATTTAATATTTAAAACGTATTTATTTTTTGCAATTTATTTGTTAGACTATTTGGCCAAAAGCTTGTGGGCACCTGACCATTACACTGGTATGTGCTTGTTGAACATCCCCATCTAGCATCTAACATTCCCACTTCGTTGTTAGAATGTTAGATGTGTGTGTATGTGTGTGTGTGTTTGTGTGTGTGTGCGTGTGTGTTTGTGTGTGTGTTTGTGTGTGTCTGTGTGTATGCATGTGTGTGTGTGTGTGTGTGTGTGTGTGTGTGTGTGTGTGTGTGTGTATGTTTTGTGTGTGTGTGAACCTCACCCAGTAGGAGGACAGCGCTTGTCTGGCCGTACACATCAATCATGGCCCAGATCGGTTTGCTCGTGTCCAACTGCACCATTTTTTCTCTTTGTTCAAACCCGTCATCCGTCTGAATGCAAAGGTATCCATTGTGTGTCACCCAGCACGTCAGCTCTGTTCGTGGGAAGCAGTAACTGACCGGTACAGGGGTCGCCCAGAATCCCGGAAGGTCGGTGAGTTCAGGAATGGCCAGAGAACACATGGGACCGAGCCCGGGTGGCACGGTGGTAAAACCGACCCGGAGCGCACCGTGCCACCCCGCCACCGAGCGCTCCACGCGCATGCGCACTTTCTCCCCGACTAGCAGTGGTCGACTGCTGAAAGTCACACCGTAACGAAACGATCGCAGATCTCTGGTCGCGCGCCGGTCGCCTGCACTCAACTTTATATTCTGCCCCTTGACCTCGGGGTGAAATGTGAGCGGCCCCAAGCAGTTGTTTCCGCAGGTGCAGGGCGGCCAAGTAACTGGAAGGAATATAGACATGATGACTATAGGAGGGCTTCCTTGTGTGTGTAACGCACTTGGCCAATAATTCTGATTCTGATAAACTGTTATATATGTAATGCAGGGGCGGTTCTAGAACTTTTTAGGGTGGCTTCAGCCCTTTCAGTGTGTGATCTCAGCCACCCTAAAACTATAAGGATCATTTTTTCTTTCATAAATAAACAATAAAAATTACGTTAAAATGCAGGACATTTATCAGCTTGATCCAAGAGCTATTTTTTTTACTTTGCTTTTACGCGCGTGCGTCTTCAGCTGTCTGCTTTATTTGAACGGAGCACAGGTACGCGCAGCGTGCACGCGCAGTCAGACCTGGAGGCGTTTATCTACAACGGCAACCAAAAGCAGTGACATTTCACTATTCTTATTACCAGAGTTGTCATATATAATATATAATATAAAACTCTTCTTCTTTTAAATTCTCACTGAGGGCTAAACCCCCCTAAAGTTGAAATCCTAGAACCGCCCCTTACATTACTTACATTAAACATTACTTAAATGGCATATAACAGTTTATCAGAATCAGAATCAGGTTTATTGGCCAAGTGTTTTTTCTAAGAAGAGCATAGTTTCCATTCAAACATAAGAAATTATGGAAAGGAAACTATGCTCTTCATAGAAAAGCCATTCAATAGCATTTAACAAATAACTTTATCTAAAACTTCAGTAGCTTCTATAACTCTTTTAAATCATGTCACATGGCTTCATGAAAATAAAATATTTCAAAATGTTCTTTAAAAAAGTCTTACCTTTGTCCTTACGTGTCATCGTTGTGATCTTCTTTACAATGACAGATTTACCGATTCTAAGCGAATGGAGCATGTGTCTGTATTTATAACGCGTCGCAGCACGTGCTGTGGGTTTGAACTCAAAACATTGCAGATCATAGGACCGAAAGCTAAAGAAGGAGGAGCCCATAGCGAAAGGGAAGGATCTCGGAAAGTACTTCCATGGGATGCACCTATTTCCAGGGATTTCAGAACAGCGTAACAGATATTGCTTCATCGGTTAGGCGTGGCCTATTCGATAATCGAACTCGAATTTGAACGATTTTGGGTTTTTTTTTTTTGAAAGAGGGCATTTTTTCCAAGACCTCCGGAGACACGCCCACTTTACGTCGTTCTAACGAAACCCCAGGAATTTAGTGAATGCCGTACTTCCATAGTTTCCAAACATAGAGTGGCATGTTTCCTGTAAATACTAAAACTCTTACACAATTCCATGTTTTGAAAAAAAAAGTCTTTTATTTTATTATTGGTTCCAGTGCAATACAGCTTTAGTAAATCCAGCCACACTGTAATCACACGCTGCTTCCATTCTGTATGATAAATGATGTTGACAAACCGGGAATACTGTGGATTTCCGTTGCACCAGGAACAACAGCTGAAACGGATGTACGGTGTTTCCACTTGATGGCATGAACATGAATGAAATAAATATTATGCTAGGTATACTGCATTTGCATTTCTTTTAGCACTTTGGATAAATATGAAAACTTTTAAAATCAATTTCTTTATAATATTCTGCCAAGTGGATGTTGGTTAATTATTATTTTTTTAATTATAAGGCCAATAACTATGGGCAAATATATTTGTAGTGTAATATATACATTCTGGAAGAATGCTTTAATAATTTACTATAAAAATGTGCTTGAATATTTTAATTCAAATGAGACACGAACCTCCCTTCCGTAGGATTGGGATGGTATTGGGACATGTTAGGGCGATGTGAGGATGGTGTTGGGCAATGTGGAGACAGGGTTGGGATGGTGTAGGTGTTGGGGAATTCCTCAACAGAATGCTAGCGTTTATTCTCATGCATTGATGTATTGACTCTAGTGTGTATTCTCATCTTACAGCCAGTGTTTCCCTGATTTACCATAATCCTCACTTGGATGAAGAGCTTACGTAATGTTAAATGAATGTACTAATAGCTCTTAATTTGATATTATTATTCAATAAGGGTTTATTTGTACATTTATAGTTAGAGATAATGTTTTGGAATATCCACAAAACAATTTCGTCCCTGTTATCATGATATAGCAACTATAAACTTTAGAGAATTCTAACTATAAAAGTTATATTTGATACATTATGCTAATTTAGTTTAGTAAAATAATCATTAAAAGTACTCTACACACCACTCAATTGCATACAGTGAGTGCTTAAACTGCTTTAGTACAGGTTCATGATTTGATTTATTATGGTTTGGTGCCAAAAGCATAAAGGTGGCTCTACCTTGTATAGACATAGGTTCGAGTTGATCCATTATGATGCCTTTCTTAAAACGTGTGCTGGGTTACTGACCAGAAGTTTGGGAGTTCAAGCCCCAACATCACGAAACTGCTGTTGTTACCTTGAGATAGGCACAGGCTCCCCGTGACCCGAGTAGTTCGGATAAGCGGTAGAAAATGAGTGAGAGTGAGTGAGTGTTTTCTCCACATGCTTCTTCTTCACACTCACTTTTCCCCAAAGCATGTGGAGAAAAGACTCACTCACTCTCACTCATTTTCTACTGCTTATCCGAACTACTCGGGTCACGGGGAGCCTTTGCCTATCTCAGGCTTCATCGGGCATCGAGGCAGGATACACCCTGGACGGAGTGCCAACCCATCACAGGGCACACACACACACTCTCATTCACTCACACACTACGGACAATTTTTCCAGAGATGCCAATCCACCTACCCTGCATGTCTTTGGACCGGGGGAGGAAACCGGAGTACCCGAAGGAAACCCCCGAGGCACGGGGAGAACATAAAGACATGTAGTGTAAAATTGTATATAAAACATTTACATCTACATTTCAGTTCTCCAGTTGATTCAACAAAGTGCTTAGTGTTTCCATGCTTCTTGAAGTTCTTGTTCATAATATGAATGAAGTTTTAAGAAAATATAGTCTACTAATTCATGTTCATATCTTAATTCGGTACACGATTATGACAATTTGCCCCAATAGTGTGTATGTATCTTTTTGTTTGGTTTATGGTAGCAAAATTCAAGAATCCAGTCAGTCATGGCTGCATGACTACAATGCCTTTTTTTTAAACTGTTATCAGTGAATGTGATCAGTTTAGTTAATTTAACAGCAATAACTCCTGCACAGGTATGAGAAACAAATGACATTCAGTTTTCTTTTCGTCCTTGAGCCTTGTTATTGATCCTTATTTAAAGTTATACATTAATTACTGACCTTGTTAAAGCTGTAGTAAAAGAATCTTAGATTATATATTAGAATATTTATATTTCATGTTGAATCATCTATTTCAACACATCTTTAGAGCCAAGACATATTATCTGGATCCATGGATGAGATCAGTATAAAGAATTTATTACAGTTAATAAATGGTCAGCAATAAACAGTCCTCTCCAAAAGAACATCACGATCATTTCTTGTTTCTTTTTGCTAAACACTAGACCTTTGGGTTTGACGTATGGGCTTCAGTTCTGGGCTTTAGTTCTGGTGATTGACTTGGTCAGATGAAAAAACATTCACTTTACTTTGATGAAGTGTTTAATTGGGTTGGCCAAGTCAAGTCAAGTCAAGAAGCTTTTATTGTTATTTCAACCATACAGTATATAAAGTATCTGTTGCAGTACACAGTGAAATGAGACAACGTTTCTCCAGGATCATGGTGCTACATAAAACAAAGACAGGGTTAGGACTTAGTAAGTAGTCCTAGCCATATAAAGTGCAACTGTGCAACCTGGTGCAAACAGTGCAAGACAAGACAGACAAGACAGTGCAGGACAATACAAACAAGACATACAAGAGTGCAGGACAAAAGACAGTGCAGACAAAAGGTTACAAGACAATACACAAAATACAAAAAAGACAGTACACAAAAGACAGTAAACAAAAAACAGCGCCGACCGACCAGTGTCAATACTGTATGTAAGTACTGAAAGTTCAGAAAATATTGCTTGTAGTAATACTAGAATGAACACAGTTTCTTAGCAGCAGGTCCCTGAGATAGTGTATAAGATTGTGCTAAAACAGGAACAATTGAAATATTGTACAGTATGAGCAAATATGTGTGTGCAAAGAGCAAAAAAGTGTGCAAAACAGCATGTAAACAGTTTGTAAACAGTAAGCATGTAAACCGTTTGATGAATGTAAGCAGCACAATTAGATTGGATGTATTTCTCTGTAAGTTGCTGAACAAAATATGAAAGATTTCAAGAATGATGCCTTTTTTAACAAACTGTTTCATTTTCAGTTTTATGCTTAATATATTCTATCTGTAAAGATACTAGAGTAGAAAATGCTCTATGTTCCAGTAAAACTTTATTTTCTGGTCACATTTCACATCCATGTAACCAGTGTGACAGGAGAGACAATGCATATTGAGCAGTGAATGTACTCTATTATAAATATTCAGATTTTTAAGTTCTACGCGATCAAAAGTTTCAAGAATCTACCAGAATTACGATATTTCACTTTGCATTTCATTAGCGTTTAGCACTTTAACCTTCAAGTTGTGCAAATATTATAATTACAATTCAGTCTATAAGTCATTTACATTGGAATAATTATACATAATGTCATAAACTGTGATTTGCCAATAAACCAGGGTTAATTTTATGGTTGTGAGAGGAATAAGAAAGTTCCTTTCTGTAACCTGAGCAATATAACAGGATCTTTGCAAATCAGACAACAAATACTCCCTAGTTTTAAATATATACTTCCAGAGTAAACACATTATTGGTCCATTATTTAATGGTTTAGCAAAATAAATCCTGGACCAAGGTGTGTATCTCCCAACACGTCACCCCCTATGTGCTGTTTATTGGTGCTTCATCGCTCTGGTGGGTGATTCTGAATGTTTATTAATGCTGGTGCTACCAATTTTCTAAAAGTTCTCACTTCCACTTTAATAAAAACTATAACCATTTCCTATTTCTGCTTCTGTCCAATCAGTCAATCATGTAGCAGAATACAATCATGTCTAGAACTGCAGTTATTCTTCACATCAAAAGTTTCTTGCTCTTTATCATATCCAGTGCATTTCTGGTGAGCTTGTACCTAGTGTAGCTTTAATTTCATTTTCTGCCTTTGAACAATAAGGTCTTCTGGTCTTTCAGCTTCTAACTTTGTTGTTTTGTGTGTTGTTGCTTTTATGGTCACCACGCTTGTAAAGGGTTGTTGTATGAGTTGTTCTGAAGAACATGTTAAATGTTAAATTCTGGAGACTGTTGTACAGTATGCTATGAATCATTATCTATTCTTCTATTTGTATAGCAATGAAATGCATCAAAATGAAACTGAATGTATGCTGCAAGACAAGCATCAGTATCCTTTTATATTCCTGGATAAATTCCAGGTCCCCATGACTGTGGCTATAATACTGTTCTCTCTGTGCATAAGGTACAGATTAAAGGTATGAACCCGCCTTATAAAATACCGATACCATAGTTATGAGATAAATATATACATTTATACCATCTAATTATTTCCTTCAGTTTCTGTAAGATGTTTTGTGACACACATATCAGACCACTTCACTACTTAGTATTAAACTTCCTATTTCTTATTTTCTAAAGATCTAAACTTCGATAGCAAATTTACTCGAAACAAGCTGACTTCTGAGTTAATTATTTTCTAATAGCACTATAAAACACTTTGGATAAATGAATGTATACAACCAAAAATTTGAAGCTTTTTGAATTTTTCTATGTGCTGATGTTTATCACTGAATGTCATCCTGTATACTGACGCTTCAGAACTTATAGGTAAAGAGCTTTAAATAGCGTTCATAAAAAACCATCTATTTTTTTGTTTCATGAACTATTGGGTGTAAACTTTTCATTATGTGTGAGATCAGCAGTCTCCTAAAGAATCAAACCAGGCACCAATGTTCTCAACAGGGACAAAGTTACTTAATTTTTATATATTAATTATCAAATTTGACTGATTGGATACTTGGTTAAATGAGCAAGGTGGTACAGGTATTTCTATTGAAGTGAATAATGAGTGTGTATTTGCTAATGGCTTGGCTTTTAGTTTCCTGAAATGTATATTGCAGCAGCTGAAAGGGTAAACATGTAGTCATCTTTTGCGTGACAACACGTTCTCACCTGCCATATGACTGAAGGTAAAGCTGATTCATGGTTTTCCCGTAAATGGATTCCTTTTACTCTTTCAAAATGAAACTGAATGTATGTTGCACGATACATACATCTGAGTTCAAGTCCTGTTAAATTATAGCAAAGAAGTTTAGATATTCTCCTATATAGTTCTGTGCTCAACATATTCAAATCAACACACAGTATTTGCTTAACAAATTCCCTCCTCACAAGTGCAATCATATTCTTTATTACTGGAGTTTCCTCGAGGCTTCAGTTAATTTAGTGATCGACTGTGAAAGTTTATGAAGAAGTCACCTGCTTTCTAACTCTTTAATTTCCATGGCTTTTCCAGTTCCATGTCTCCAGAAGATCAGATTTACATAATGGAAGTTTTATATTCTTAGCATTAACATGAGATTAAATGTGATTGACTGATTGACTTTTGATTGATTGACACGAACAGATTCCTGGTTAAGGGTGTGCAAACTTATGCAATATGGAATTTAAAAGGTTTTTTAAACATTTAACCCTAAAACATTTTAGTTGTATGTCTTTTTATTTTTATATGTAGCCCTTTCATAATTAATGTGAAAATGTTTATGGTATAATTTTACAGGGGTGTGTAAACTTTTTATATTTACTGTTTACTGTTTAATCTTGGTTTATTGATGTTTATCCATTATACTACTTTCACTTTGTAGCATTGTTTTTATGGACAGATAAGAGCATTTGTTCTGGTAATCCTGTTGATTTCCCGATAAGTGGGTGACATCAGAAGTCATATTTATTTGAATCTGTGTGCAAATAAATAGTCATGAGATTTCAATAAAAATACACCTGTTCCTGGAAATTTCCAGAGTTTATTATGGAGCAAACTACAATATGAAGATCAAGGGTCTGGTAAAAAGTTTGCGATCAAAAGTTTCAAGAATCTACTGTACCAGAATTATGATATTTCACTTTGCATTTCATTAGCGTCTAGCACTTTAACCTTCAAGTTGTGCAAATATTATAATTACAATTCAATCTATAAGTCATTTACATTGGAATAATTATACATAATGCCATAAACTGTGATTTGCCAATAAACCAGGGTTAATTTTATGGGTGTGAGAGGAATAAGAAACTTCCTTACTGTAACCTGAGCAATATAACAGGATTGTTGCAAATCAGAAAAAATACTTCCAGAGTAAACACATTATTTGTCCATTAATTAATGGTTTAGCAAAATAAATCCTGCACCAAGGTTACTTTGCTAATAAATCATAGTGTGTATCTCCCAACACGTCACCTCCATAGAGTCACCCTGTTAATGTATGTTGTATATTGGTGCTTTATCGCTCTGGTGGGTGATTCGGAATGTTTATTAATGCTGGTGCTACCAATTTTCTAATAGTTCTCACTTCCACTTTAATAAGAACAACTATACCATTGGCCATTTCTGCTTCTGTCCAATCAAACCATCTATTTTTTTGTTTCATGAACCATTGGGTGTAAACTTTTCGTTATGTGTGAGATCGGCAGTTTCTTAAAGAATCAAACCAGGCACCAATGTTCTCAACAGGGACAAAGTTACTTAATTTTTATATTTTTTTTATCAAATTTGGCTGATTGGATACTTGGTTAAATGAGCAAGGTGGTACAGGTATTTCTATTGAAGTGAATAATGAGTGTGTATTTGCTAATGGCTTGGCTTTTAGTTTCCTGAAATGTATATTGCAGCAGCTGAAAGGGTAAACATGTAGTCATCTTTTGTGTGACAACACGTTCTCACCTGCCATATGACTGAAGGTAAAGCTGATTCATGGTTTTCCCGTAAATGGATTCCTTTTACTCTTTCAAAATTAAACTGAATGTATGTTGCACGATACATACATCTGAGTTCAAGTCCTGTTAAATTATAGCAAAGAAGTTTAGATATTCTCCTATATAGTTCTGTGCTCAACATATTCAAATCAACACACAGTATTTGCTTAACACATTCCCTCCTCACAAGCGCAATCATATTCTTTATTACTGGAGTTTCTTCGAGGCTTCAGTTAATTTAGTGATCGACTGTGAAAGTTTATGATGAAGTCACCTGCTGTCTAAACTCTTTAATTTCCATGGCTTTTGCAGTTCCATGATTCCAGAAGATCAGATTTACATAATGGAAGTTTTATATTCTTAGCATTTAACATGAGATTAAATGTGATTGATTGACTTTTGATTGATTGATTGAAACTTATGCAAGCTGGAATTTTGAAGTTTTTTTAAACATATAACCCTAAAGTATTTTAGTTGTATGTCATGTTATTTTTATATGTAGTTATTTCATAATTAATGTGAAAATGTTTATGGTATGATTTTACAGAGGTGTGTAAACTTTTTATATTTACTGTTTACTGTTTAATCTTGGTTTATTGATATGTTTATCCATTATACTACTTTCACTTTGTACAGTAGAATAGTTTTTATGGCGAGATAAAGGCATTTGTCCTGGAAATCCTGTTGATTTCCCAATAAGTGGGTGGCATCGGAAGTCATATTTATTTACACCTGTTTCTGGAAATCTCCAGAGTTTATTATAAAGCAAACTACAATATGAAGATCAAGGGTCTGGTAAAAACAAGTCCAGGACAAAGTTTGCTAAAGGATAAGTTACGGCATTGTTAATAAAACATATATATCTCAAACTTTGAAGCACTGTTAAATCTATTAATAAAGAAATGGAAAGAATTTGGAGCAATCACGGCTCTACCTAAAGAAAAACTTTCAGCAGTATATTGTGACCTGGTATCAAGGGACTTTGTCAAAAAGGACATGATGCTACCAACAACATGCTTCACATTATTTCGGCATGCTGTGAGGATGATGTTCTCAGAATGATAAGCATTAGCCCTTTACAAATCGACCTGTTTTGCAGAAAACGGGATATGATCGTCTGGTTTCATTTTGTTCTGCCGCACAAAACAAAAGCTATAATAACATACCTGTCACGATACACAATCACCTGTTACATGCCATCTTCATGACAGTAAAAGATTGCAAGAAGCAAGAATTTTCTACTAAATTGTTTCATTTTCAAGTTCATGTGTAACATACCTGTAGTCTACATGTAAGATAATCAAAAAGTAAGAAAAATGTTCCAGTAAACCTTGATTTCCATCCACATATCACAGGCATGGAGTAAAGTAACACTGAAGGAAGTACAAATGTAGTCTTAAGTTTGTATATTCCTCTTACAATCATGTAATTAGCCCAGGTTTTTCAATTTTGTCTTTATCAAGTGTGTAGCAAGTAATTGCTGACCAATCACAGTGGTTAATTTGTGTGACCTGATAAAGGACATAAAAAAAATGGAAAAAATGAATTAATTGTACATTTGATGTCACTATTGCTCCTCACAAGTGTAATCAGATACTTCAGGAACATATAGTGTATTAATTCATGTTCATATCTTCATTCAGTACAAAATTATGACAATTTGCCCCAATAGTGTATATGTTGTCACACTGGGGCAGTATGATTATTTAATATCAGAATTATTTTTGATCTTAGAGTCAGTTTATACACTATACACTCAAATTAGAGTGACTTTGACCTGGACCTCAAATTGACCTCAGAAAACAGTCACACAAAACAACTCATTTAACAGCAAATTAAACAGTCAATCATCAAGCAAACTCATCAAAATGAAACTGAATGTATGCTGCAAGACAAGCATCAGAATCCTTTTATATTCCTGGATAAGTTCCAGGTCCCCATGACTGTGGCCATAATACTGTTCTCTCTGTGCATAAGGTACAATTTAAAGGTATGCACCTGCCTTATAAAATACCGATACCATAGTTATGAGATAAATATATAAACTTATACTATCTAATTATTTCCTTCAGCTTCTATAAGATGTTTTGTGACACACATATCAGACCGCTTCACTACTTAGTATTAAACTTCCTAGTTCTTATTTTCTAAAGATCTAAACTTTGATAGCAAATTAATTCGAAACAAGCTGACTTCTGAGTTAATTATTTTCTAACAGCACTATAAAAAACTATGGATAAATGAATGTATGCAACAAGAAATTGCTTTCTAAACTTGGCTTTTCCAGTTCCATGTTTCCAGAAGATCAGATTTACATAATGGCGGTTGTAAGGAATTCTCATCTGTCGCTTGGACAGGTTAACCCTCTTTCATCTGCCGCCTGGGCAGGATAACCTAAAATTCAGCCTCTCACACCTCTGCTTGGTTTCTGTTCTCCACAAGGCCTTGGGGAAGTCTCAATGAAACACACACGAATCAGTCTTTCAAAGAGAAGTTCCAAAGTTTATTAGGAAAAGCAGGAATATATAGTCGTACAAGAAGAGGGAGGGTGTAGTGAGTGTGTGTTGGTATGTGTGTGCATCTATGTTTAAGTGACCTCTCAGTTGTCCCAATGAATCAGACCTTATAGGGATATAAACCTATACTTCCCTTAGTTCCTATAGTTGGTAACAAAAAGAATGCTTATGGCAGGGCCACCTGTGGTAGGGCTAATTATGGTAGGGACAAGAGTGTGTCCGTGTGTTGAAGGAGGGGGAGAATGTGTGTGTGTGTGTGTGTGTGTGTGTGTGTGTGTGTGTGTGTGTGTGTGTGTGTGTGTGTGTGTGTGTGTGTGTGTGTGTGTGTGTGTGTGTGTGAAACAGTCTGCAACATTACCAGAAAAGATTGTTGTATGCAATTATTCTCACAGTGGTTTTATACTCTTAGCATTCAACATGAGATTAAATGTGATTGATTGACTGACTTTTGATTGATTGACACCAACAGATTCCTGGTTGTAAAAGGGTGTGCAAACTTATGCAAGCTGGAATTTAAAAGGTTTTTTAAACATTTAACCCTAAAACATTTTAGTTGTATGTCATGTTATTTTTATATGTAGTTATTTCATAATTAATGTGAAAATGGTTATGATATGGCTTTACAGGGGTGTGTAAACTTTTTATATTCACTGTTTACTGTTTAATCTTGGTTTATTGATGTTTATCTATTATACCACTTTCACTTTGTAGCATTGTTTGTATTGAGAGATAAGTGTTATCCTGTTGATTTCCCGATAAGTGGGTGCCATCAGTCATATTTAGTTGAATAATGGCCATCTGTGTGCAAATAAATAGTCATGTGATCTTAGTAGAAATACACCTGGAAATGTCCAGAGTTTATTAGACTACAATATAAAGATCAAGGGTCTAGTAAAACAAGTCTAAGACAAGTTTGGGAAAGGATAAGGTAGGGCAATGTTAATAATGTTTTATTAACATTACCCTATATATATATGCTACCAACAACATGCTTCACATTATTTCGGCATGCTGTGAGGATGATGTTCTCAGAATGATAAGCATTAGCCCTTTACAAATCGACCTGTTTTGCAAAAAACGGGAAATAATGCCACACAAAACATAGCTATAATAACATACCTGTCATGTTACACAATCACCTGTTACATGCCATCTTCATGACAGTAAAAGATTGCAAGAAGCAAGAATTTTCTTCTAAATTGTTTCATTTTCAAGTTCATGTTTAACATAGTCTATATGTAAGATAATCAAAAAGTAAGAAAAATGTTCCAGTAAACCTTGATTTCCAGCCATATATCACAGGCATGGAGAGTAAAGTAACACTGAAGGAAGTACAAATGTAGTCTTAAGTTTGTATATTTCTCTTACAATCATGTAATTAGCCCAGGTTTTTCAATTTTGTCTTTATCAAGTGTGTAGCAAGTCATTGCTGACCAATCACAGTGGTTAATTTGTGTGACCTGATAAAGGACATAAAAAAATGGAAAAAAGGAATTAATTGTACATTTGATGTCACTATTGCTCCTCACAAGTGTAATCAGATTCTTTATTACTGAAGCTTCTTGGAGGCGTCAATTAATTCAGTGAGTCATTGAGAGCTTACGATGAAGTAAAACTTTCATTAAATTTAATGTCACTTTAATGTCACTCATTAGGTTCAAAGGAACAAAAAGCCAGAGTGCTGGATAGAAAAGAATGGTAACAATCTACCTGAAAAGTGTCAACATACAGCACTGTATAAACATTTTATAAAGAATTCATGAAAGCTGTATTGTATGTCAAAACTTTAGGATCTATTGGAGGTAACTTTGTCTTTACATGGAGTTTAGTTTTTAGTTTTAGTATTGTACTGTATTATTGTAGTCACCTCCAACCTTCCCAGTTTTGTTGCTGCTGGTCATGATTTCTCGGCCCCTCATTTTAGCCAAACAGTCGAAAATTTAGGGGTGACTTTAGACAACAGATTAAACTTTCAGACACAGATTGATTCTGTTGTGGAGGCAGGCTTTTTCCATCTCCGCCTCATCACAAAGGTCAAGCACTTTTTACACCTGAGTACCTTGGAGAACGCCATTCATGCTTTTATTAGCTCACGGCTAGATTATTGCAACGCTCTTGATGCTGGAGTCAATCAAGCTTGTCTGCATCGTCTGCAACTTGTGCAAAATGTTTGTTTTTAGTGCAATTAATGGCCTGGCATCTTCTTACCTACTGTATGTGAGTGTACATTTTTACCAACAAAGTTACTAGAGGTCCCTCGGTCAAGGTGTAAACAAGTTGGTGATCGTTCTTTTGTGGCCGTTACATGCTATTACTGACCTGCCTTTGTTTAAAGGCAAACCTAATTAGAATGGCTTTTGGTTTATAATAATCGTCTTGGTTTTGCTATTTTATTGCCATTCACATTTAGTTCCACACTCTTCAAAGACATAAGTCCACCTAACAAAAGCTAAGATGGCAGGTGAACACATTTCTATTGATTTTCTATTACAGTATTTACATTATGCAGGTTCCTTTCAAAGTGTTAATGAAGAAATGGAAGATGGAAGGCTTTAAAAAAGTTGATGTATAATCTAAAAAGAAAGCTTCTGGGTTGGGTGTCATGTGAGTCTGTTCAATGTAATTTATGAAAACATTGTTCTGACCCTTAAATGAAATGTTCCTGAAGTAAAGCAGCTAAACTGGAGTTCAGACAACATGACTCACAGACATCCAAGCGTCCAAAATGGAATGTGGGGCTTTCCGTTACCAGAGAGAGCGAAAGAGAACGAGAGCACAGAATGCAAAGTGAAACAGTATGTTTATAATACACAGTGAATTCCATATACACTCGAGGACGTTTTGGCATCAGAATTTTTCCCATCTGTTGAATCATCATACCGCTAAAGCTTTATAGCAGGTAATTAGGAATAAGATTTTCATTTCTATTTGTACAGCTTCTATACATCACTCTAGATTGAAAGAGGCTCACCTGACCCAGTCATGGGGTTTTTTGCATTATGTCACTGTAAAGAAGAAAAGGGAAACTGCATACCAACCCGGGTTGCCATGTTTCAGCGAAATTTCCAGTCTAACCACATCTGAAAATCCTGCATGCAAGATAGACCTAAAATTAAACATTTGGGTGCTGACAAAAAGAGACATGTTTTTCTTCCTTTTATCAACCGTTGAGTGGGGAAAAAATTGAAATTTTAATGGAAGCGATTTATTTATTTTCACATTTCTACACAAAATATTTGTAATTTCACAAGTATTTTTTATATATAATTCATTATTTATATTCACATGACATTTTAAAAGTATTTTTTTGTTTTTAAATTTCCTTTCATTTCAAGTGTCTTTTCTACACACACTTTCACTTTCATGGCTTTGAACATGTGATTTCGACACCCAATGATTTATGTATTTTAACATGATTTCTACCCACAATATTTTGTGTATTATGTATTTTTTCACGATTCATTCTTTTATTTTTGCATGATTTTTCACATTTTCACGTGATTTCTTCACAGCTGATTAGTTTCGAAAGTATTTTTTTATACGTTTTTTTTTTACACACAATTCAATAATTTCCACATGTAATTGTTTATTACATGCAATTTATTTATTTTCACCTCTCTTTTTTCACCTACATAACATGCTTTTGCTTTATTTATTTTTTTAAATCTGAACAATAAATTTACTTCCCCAACTGAGTTTTTAGGCTGAAATTATTCTTAGTCTGTGACCCAGTGATTGCTAGATTTTTATTTCTTTCTCTGCTAGTTTCACTATACTGTACTTCCTGAATCATATGTAGTTATTAATAAAACATGCTTGATAAAGAATTAAAATTTTAAGGTTTAATGTAGGTTGTAGGTTGTGGTAATGTAGCCTAGTGGTTAAGGTGCTGGACTACCAATCGGAAGGTTGTGAGTTTGATTCCCATGTCCACCAATGCCCCTTTTCCACCGAGGCAGTTCTGGTTCGGAGCCAGAGCCTAATATAGAACCAGTTCTTTCTGTTTCGACTGCCAAAGCACCGGCTCTGAACCAGGAAAAGTGGTTCTTAAGTAGCACCAACACGTTGCTGGTCTAGAGGCTGTGGGCGGGGCTACTGGTAGAAAAAAGCGAATGGCAAGCGCCATTTTAAAATCACCAGCAGCAGCAGCAGCAAAAGACACTGCTGGGCCCCTGAGCAAGGCCCTTAACGCTCAGTTGTAGAAAAATGTAAGTCGCTCTGAATAAGGGTGTCTGCTAAATATTGTAAATGTAGGTTAGCGGATGATTTGCTCTTCTGTGTAGCACAGTAGCTGGTTTACTGCGTAGTAATATCTCTCCATATCCGTGGGTTTTGTTCATTTGAATTTAAGCTATCTGTATGTGCGTCATGTCCAAAAATCCACAACTTTACAACTGCAACATAGAAATTTACAAGAAACACATGGATGCCAACAATACCAGCAGGGTCGGAGCTAATTTCCTGCGACAAGCTGTGAAAATTAAAGCTGTGTTACATGTTAGCAGGCCACATGCTCTTAGATTACTTTCATCTGTTTTTAGATGTGTCACATTGGTGCATTTTATCTAGAAATGCCAGATTTGTAAATTTGTATTTGTAAGATTTTGGAACATTCTGTGACAAAATAGCCGCACATGTATTTACATAAACTGGGTTTATTTTGTGGCATAACTACTGACTCTGTATAGATGAGAGATTTTGACCTTGTATTTGATGGTTCGCTTTAAACATGTACTTCTCTGTCTAATCAATGACAGAAAACATTCTTTATTGCTGCTTTTTTAATTATTATTTATGTTTATTGTGGGCAAGAGAGGCAAAATCAAATAGAAAAGCTGCAGATTCTATGAAAACTTTCCTCTTTTTGAGCTATGATATTGTTCACATTAATAATTATTCTTAATTTTATCATTATTAACCATTAATTGATCATTATTAATAATGAATCATTTCCATAATTACAAGACAGCAGATAGACTTCTTCAGAATCTACACTACAGACTACGGATTTCTTTTCAGAAATTTAGTGGCTCTGATATTCAATTCAGTCATCTGAAATACGTTCATGAATCCTCCATGCATCTGTTTGATGACTCCTGCCTTAAATAAAATGTCCGTAATCATGAATGACATTTTAGTGTAGTAAAATGTAGTCCTCTCATGCCTTTCTCATGTGACAACCTTCATTTTTAGAGTGTAGAGTGTGTTTTTATAACATATTTTATTATTTTCATTATCGGCAAAATTTTAAAGCTACACAGATACTACAGATAAACATGGAATCATATTAATGATTTGATATGTAATGATTTTTAGTTTTACTATCTCACACACACACACACACACACACACACACACACACACACACACACACACACACACAAACACACATATTTATAAATTAAACTATAAATATATATTACATTTTTGTACTGAGTTTATAAACGATAGTCTTCTAATATGACTCTTCAGTAACTCTTTATGCACCAACAACCGAGTCATTTTCACTAAGAATAGCATAGAAATTACAATGGTAACTGGTGAACAATGATTTGACCAAATCCTCTCATTTCTCTCCGCAGCAGTTCCAGGAAGTTCACGTGAGGGTCAGATCAAATGCTGCACCAAAACCAAACGATTTCTTGTTTTTAACAGTACATTGTTATCAATTCATACACAACATAAATTTATGATTTTCCAAATCCACTCGAGTCTCTCACTGCTCTCAGCAGCATCTTGTTGAGTTCTACATGACTCCTGATCCCCCGTGGAAGGAAAAGTCCCATCATGCATGTGGACGTGTAGGGTAGACGATAGCCTCTCCTTTCAGGCTGGTAGAAGTGAATGCTGAGTTTTTCAGTGAAGCCCAACACTGGAACCTCATCCGATGCCGTGATGAAAACAAGCAGCTCTTCGAAACCCAGCTCTGTTTCTTGTTCTGAGGAAAAGTTGAGGAAACATGGCTTACTGTTTTGTATCCGGTGTACACAATTGCTTACACATCCCGGTATGAACAATACACATGTGATAGTTAGGATGTAGCCAAAATGACACCATGAAATGACACTTCCTGTTTTGCCTAAAACCTCTGGCTTCACTTGACAGATAAATCATTTCCAGGCTATTATGAGAAGATGACACTTACCCTCAATCATCTTCAGCACCAGCTCCCAGTAGTAAATGGTTTCCTCTTCCTCCTGTCTCCTCTTGGTACCTTCGGCACTCCAGCCGATATCAAACAGGGCTCTGAATGATGAGAGCGATAGCCGTTCATATGTTTTGGTAAAAATGGGCAGGAAATCAGTCCAGTTGGCTTTTACCATGTTCCACAGCCTTCCACATGAGTTCAAGCCTCTGATGAACTGGTTGATCATATTCGATACCCTGAAGATATAAATAGGCATTAGGCATTGCATTTTCTACAACAAGAAGTCCTGTAGTGTTCTATTGCTCTTATACAACAAAAATTTGCCAGTGGTTACAGTGGTTACATTTTGAAATTGTTTTATTATAATTACATTACTAAAACAAGTTTTTCTTATCGCTTATGTTATAGCAGCTGTAAACAGTTGTCCCTGACCAGCCTCTTGACTTGAATAAAGCTTATCATGTTAAAAAGAAAAAAACAAAGTGTTACACGGGCCCTGAAGATTCCTTCCAGAAATATT
This sequence comes from Tachysurus fulvidraco, assembly GCF_022655615.1. Classification (NCBI taxonomy): domain Eukaryota; kingdom Metazoa; phylum Chordata; class Actinopteri; order Siluriformes; family Bagridae; genus Tachysurus; species Tachysurus fulvidraco. The sequence goes on along the minus strand of NC_062531.1, from coordinate 21,972,212 downwards.
CAATATGCATCAACTAAACATCAACACATAAAAAAAAATCTCTTCATTGTTAAATTGTTAAATCTGTTCATTGTTCATTGATTATTTAACACTTCCTAATTGACAGAAAAGATGATGTGTAAATAATACATTAATATAACAGTCCCTCCAGGATTTTGCAAGCAATCAAGCAAACAGTGATTTTCTGAGGAGAAGCTGACTTGGGCCAAGGCGAATCATGCGATCTCATCACAACGTGTAATCAGCCATAGCCCTCTTCAATTCATGTGTCAAACATGAGTACAGCTATCATAGAAAGACATTACATATGTGTCTACACTAGCTGGAGTTTAAAAGTATAATCCTGTGCTTGCAATTTTACCACAAAGTGGCTGAGAAGTGCAAAACACATTAACAAATCTGAAAACACATTAACAAATCCGAAAACAATACAACAAATCTGAAAACACATTAACAAATCCGAAAACAATACAACAAATCTGAAAACACATTAACAAATCCGAAAACACATTAACAAATCCGAAAACACATTAACAAATCCGAAAACACAACGACAATTCAGACAACCTGGAAACGGTAGGTGTAGTTGGTGATTGAAACACTTAGCGATTATTGGAAAAGACACCTGTCACTCAAGGTATACATGAAGTTCAACAGTCTGCCACAGGGAAAAGTTGGAATGGATGGATGGAATGGATTACTGTGGATTAATTTTATTATTTTCTTATATTTAAACGGAGAACTTTACACATTACACATAAGATTCCATACCTGTATATCGGTAAGTTTCCATTCACAAAGGATACCTACCGTTTCTGGGTTGTCTGACTTGTCGTTATCTTTTCTGATTTGTTAATGTGTTTTCGGATTTGTTAATGTGTTTTTGGATTTGTTAATTTGTTTTCGGATTTGTTCATGTGTATTCGGATTTGTTGTTTTGTTTTCGGATTTGTTAATGTGTTTTTGGATTTGTTAATTTGTTTTCGGATTTGTTAATGTGTTTTCGGATTTGTTAATTTGTTTTCGGATTTGTTAATTTGTTTTCGGACTTGTTGATGTGTTTTTTGAATTGTTAATTTGTTTTCGGATTTGTTAATGTGTTTTGCACTTCTCGGCCACAGTAAAAAAAAAAAACAACTAAATATTTCACAGCAAACATCAAACATTTTTGGCAACAATTCTATGGGAAAAAAACTGAAATCCTGGAGGCAATGAAATACTGTAAATCTACTATAAATTATTTTCAGATTGGGTTTCAGATCGAACCAATCAGAATGGAGAATTCAACAAAACAGATGTCTAAATTGCACTGTAGGTTTATCACAGAAAACATAACAGTAACATATTATTGTTTTTATGAAACTAGAGATATTATAAAATGGAATGACGTTCTTGGGCATGCATGCATTCTAATCTGCAAAAACACTCGGATTAGCTGGAAAAGTGGCAGAGTCAGATAAGAAACTAAACTGAGTGGAAATTCTGCAAAATTACATAATCACTGCACTTCATACATCATACCTAAGATAAATATAGTGCCTCATGACGAAGGAGTAAATCTTAGGAACGTCTTGGATGCCAATGTTTGGTCCATAAATGCCTGGAAATCCACAATCACTGATCCAGTCTCCCAATTCTCTTTGCAGATCACAAAGCTGTTCAGCTGTCCTGCAAGATAAAATCTAAGAAGACACAAAAGATATGGTGTTTTCAGAAAAGCATGGATAAGGGCACAAATAAATAATCGATCATGTAGACAAAATGTCTGTACTTTTTCAGCTTTTCTTTGGATGTCCGGATCTGGTATGAGACGCCAGTCAAAGTTTGCCAGTTTCGTCTGTACGCCACACATGAGCTGGTAAAGATGAGGGTCTAGAGCTTTGATTCCTGGTCCTCCGTGAACTACAGACCAAGCTACAAGTTTCCCGGCTTGCTCGTATTTACGCTGCTGCAAAGCAGTCTGGTCATAAGTGAAGAACAAGTGTTTTGGGTTTCCTTCAAATACACCCAGGCTGCTTTGCACCTCGATCATCAGGAGCCTGAAAGGAATGTAGTGGAAGAAACTCTTAAGTTCCTCAAAAACTTAAAGAAAATATCAAAGATCTTTTAAGCAGGTCGGTTTTTCTGCAATCAAATGAAATTCATATTAAATATTGTCTAAATTTATGGAATTTGTCATCTTCTCTTATTTTTATATTTATATCCTTGATGAGTTCAGGGTGTCACAACCTTCAAACCATTGAACTACCACTACCACTACAGCAGTTTTGTCTAGCTACCGTCCAGGAAGGGTGAAAGTTAACACCCACTTCCTCTGAGACACATGAAAACAGCCACTTGGAAGAATTTGCTGTCAGCCCTCTACCTCATGAGCTCTTTGACACACATGATTGATTAGTTTGCTCTGAATAACATGGGACAATAATGCCATCCTCACCACCCAGAGATTTCATCATGTCCTACCTAAAAAACTCTCTCCTCGGTCCACCGTTGTCAAAAGCCTCCTCACCAGCAAACTCGATAAAAGGTTTTTGAGTCCAGGAGAAGTTCCTGTTGGAAAGAGCATCAAGTGCACTCCTCAGAAGCCTAGTCCTCTGGATGACCACATGTACCTCATTAGAGCTGAGATACTGCAGTTGAAATGCTTTCAGCAAGGATGTCACATCCGTGTCTTCCTAAATGGAGAAAACACAATAAATAAATTACAGATTCTGTGTTTCACAATGGTGATGGTTACCAGTACTGTAAGGGTTTCAAGTCATGGTTACATACAGTATTGGCAGAAGCCATTATATTTATATTTTTACAAACTGTAGACTTTCCTCAACTGAAATATGTTTCATGCGTTTTAACTGAATATCTACTGTAGCATGTTTACTTGCAAAAGAGGTCTTCCACAATGTCATGTCAAGGGCATTTTGACAGACAGTATCTGTTTAATCACCAAGTTGATTAAGTTTGTGTCTGTTTCGCTCCAGCACACAGCTATCCAGCAACTTAATCAAAGCCTGACTTTTTTTTTTTTAAACATTTTTGTTAAATTGGCTCCTTAGTAAACATAATCTCAAAAAAATCCATATGGGCCAAACCCTTTTTTTTTCTTCAGAGACTTATAGGTTTTCCCAGAGCTCCTCACACATCACTACTCATGACTGCTTACCACTGAAGAGCGATGTCTTCTCTTTAAACCTCTGTTCTCTGCAGTCTGTCTGTGTTCACCTTGACTTGATCTTTGAGTAGATACCAATGTACTAGCATGTGCCGGTGAGTGACTTGCTTGCCATGCTGGTGCTTCTCTGAATACTGTTTGTTCTAAAGAAATAAGAGATAAAAGATACAATCAAATATTTCTCATGCTGAGGGTTAGAGCAAAAACACTTGCAGCAGGCAGGGACATCCTGAACAGAGTGCAAGTCAATTTAAAGATGCCAATTAGCCTACAATGCTTGTCTCTGGACTGGAAGGGAGGAAACCCCTAAAGCTTGGGGAGAACATGCAAACTCCAGAAAAAGAGGGACAGAGGCAGGAATCAAACCCTGAACCAATGAGGTACGAGAAAATATGTGATAACCACTAAGTCACTCTGCTGTCTGTTTGGGTGATATAATGTGAGCATGTGAGATTGGACCTTACAAGTACTGTGTCCATAAAGTGTTCCAATGCCTAAATATCAATTGCTGAATGTACTATTAAGCTGAATCAAACAGAGCTGACAAACATGCAGAATTTTCTGGAAAATGCCTTCAAACTTCATTTTGACTACAAATTTTTAGTGGAACTGTCAGAACTTAAACTGACTTTTACCAGTAAACAAGTACTGTACAGACATACCTGCATTTGCATTATCATCAGAGATGAGACTGAGGTTAAGGAGGTTGTCATTAAGGGCTTGCTCTTTGCTCCCTGTTGCGTCTGATGGAAGAAAAGGGCAAGACGTGCGATCCCCCTTCCGCGAACCTGTAGCATAATATTAAGTGATTAATTAGCAAGTACCTATGTAAACACGTCTTAATAATAATAATAACAATGATAATAATTATAATAGTATTAAATGTCTGCTTCTTACCCAAAAGCCGCACTGTGCTCGTGCTTCCACAAAAATCCAAGAAAACAAACAATGGCTCATACAGATTTAGTCCTTCTCCTTTCATGTAATATTTCTTTCGATCACTTGCTCGGATAATAACAAAAAGTGCATAGTTCACCCAGAACTCAATTTGTGCACCAGGCAGACACAAGTTCTCCGGTAGCGGTACCACGCAGGAGTGCAGACCCCGTGCAGCACTGAGAGGAGAGACATTCGTAAAACCGATCTTGATAGCTCTGTGACCGTCCCGCGACAAGAGTCCACTTTCAATCTGTATCCTGACCTTCTCGTTTACTTTTACTGCACGGCAAAGGTAAATGAGTCTCTCTGTGCGTGATGCTGTGTCCCTGGAGGCGAGAAGCCCTGCGTTTCCCTCCACTCCGGAAAGAAATTTCATGGGACCCAGGCAGCGCCTGCCGCAAACACGACCATGTTTATCTGAAAATGAATGAATACATATATTGTATTTGGGGGATTGTTTACATTTAGTATAGTATTGTATACATTTTAGTGAGAAACATATATGGAATTTGGGGGATTGTTGCAGACAATGTCGTGTCAGAGATAAGTGAAAAAATAGAAAAAAGTACTTTTTTAAACAGTGACAATACTCCCAAAATGTTGAATTGTGCTTACACTTAAATTGTTGAATTAACAATGAAAAGTGATAACCAATTAATAATTACAGTCCTGGCTTTACTCAGTGTTTAATTCAATGCTAACTAATCATGCTAACTAATCATGCTAACAATGGCAACATGATTTCCCTGTTAGAGACTGTGATGTGAACAGAAGTAGCATGAGGAAAAAACAAGCATGAGCTTTTTAAGGAAAATATAAATATACAGTATATATATTTTAAAAAATAGCTTAATGTCACTTATCAGTTTAATAGTAGCTTTAAAAAAGTGCTTGTGTCTTGGTTAGCAACATTTGTATTTTTGTTTTTCCTCTCATGTAGTTTCATGTGAGGTGAGTACTGTATAAATACCACCAAACTCATAGTGTTGATAGAAGGCATAAACTTATTTAAAAAAGTCACTAATCATGATAATTGTGCCTAATTTATTCTGTTCCCTGTTAGTTAACATTAGTTAACATTAGCCTTTTTAGCTGAGTTGTTCCTCTCTGATGTTTTGCGGTGAGTTAAATATAAAGAATAACAATTGTGTGGTAAGAATAAAATGCTCAGTAATCATGCTAACAGTACTAGAGCCTGTTTCCTATTAGCAACATTATTTCTACCTCTAAGGTGTTTTAAATCAAAGTGAATGTAAATGTCCTCAATCTTGCAGAGGAAATCTAAACTATAAATTGCTCAGTTAAAAATGCTAACGTTACTATTATACTAATTGTGGGCAATAGATTCTGCTCACTGTTAGCAACCTTAGCATTTTTAGTTGTGCTCTTCCACTCAGATGTTTTAATGTGTGGTAAATATAAATATTACAAGTGTTGCTGTGGCAATAAAGAGTACAAACAAATCAAATAAAAAAAAGCTAATGTTGCTAATCGTGCTAATAGTGGCTACACAAGCCTGTTCATTATTAACAACATTAGTATTTTAGCAGAATGTTTCCTTTCAGTTGCCTTTATTTAGTTCTGTTTTGAGGTCAGGATAAATTGAAATACTTCCCATGTTGTAGTATAGTAGCAATATGATATATAAAATAGTGACAGTTAACCAGCATCTGAACACGTTAACAAGAATTGTTGAATCTGATGTACTGTATAATAAGTTTTATTTACCACCACCACCCCACCCCCCCGTAAAATTAGCATTTGTATATGAACTGTTTTCCTCAGGTGTAATGGATTTATTAAAAGACTGTGTTAGGTGTCCTAAATGAATTACTGTTAATGAGGAAAAAAAATGCAGTACACATTGCCTGGACTAAAACGTCTAAAATTGAAGATTACGCTGTAAATCTGAGCAGGATTTGGTAGGTAGAGAATACTCACTCATTTTTTCTTCCTCATAAAAAATGTTGGCGATGTCACACACCGCTAAACACACCGGACCAGTTCACAAAAAGAAAATCTTGAAGAGCTGTATGTTTGTGTATAACAAGAGAATCTGTCTTAGCCATTAATCCTCAAGATGTAAAAGAGAAACCAGACACAAAAGAGGCATGGCCAAAAAGGCAAATACGGTAACAAAATTCCTCACCGTCTATTTGCTTGGGTATTCCAAGATGTTAGGTTACTAGGACAAAGTCTGTTGAACAGTGTGTTTCTCTTTTATTGCTCAAGATCTGTACCTGAGAAACTAGAGGCAAGTAAACCTAAAATGACATATCTCTTAGGACAAGTTGAAACAAATGTCTGTTCTTCTATTCAACTGTCACGTTTGTTGAAAGATGACTGGCACCAGTACAAGCCTGCCTGCAGTGATTATCTAACAACAGGCTGCATAATAACAGCTAAAGTTTAAGTTTAAAAAAAAGTTTAAAGTTTTTTTTCCCACAAAGCTTGGTCAGAGTTCACAAGGGACCAGATATTTCCATGGAAATTAATATTACAGTAAAAGTTTAACAGGAAAATGATATATATCTTATCTTGTAATTTGCAAATAGAGTGTCAGTCTTTTATACAGTAGCTGAGTGAATCCTCATAAGAAATTGCAATTCACTGCAACGTAAGCTGTTCAATTATTTATAATCTGGATAACAACTTGAGTGTAAAGTATAAAATGTAAAATATTTACATGAATGTTGTTTTGTTAGTTCTTTATTTATTTATTTATTTATTTTGCTGTTCTACAGCTTAAGCATGGAGTTCACAAGTTTGGACAAGGTTGTGCAAAAACTTTTCATCCATTTTAGATCAAATCTATTTAATTGTCATCTAAACACATGCTTCAACAGGAGAAATTGACCTTTGTACAAAACATTTAACACAGTAAATATCACATATTCACTTACATTTAAAAAGGGACCAAAATTAGTGCAGAATCTTGAATATTAAATATTTAAGATATAGAATATTTACTTAGTATGGTTAATTGTTTTAGAATTCTAAAACCTTATTTTTTTCTATTTATTAAAAAAAAACAGATTTTATGTGTGATCTCAGACTTTTGGACCCCACTGTATATTTAGAGTGACAATTATCTCTTTTGTGGGGAATGTCTAAGATATGGTCTTCCAGATATGTCTCCATGGGTGAGTTTCATTTCTGGCATAGCAAATCCAACCTCTAATAGCTGCTTACCACTAAAACTGCTTTATCATGGGGAAGCAGGTGCTTTCCATGGAGAGATGAGTGTTGCAATACTTCGAGAGCCAACCACTATTGTTTTTTATGATATACCCTGCTTTTAACTATTTTTAACTAGGTCAAAAAAATGGAATTTCCCCCTGTTTTGTTGTGCTCATGTTCATAACTGAAGTTCTTTTTTATATCACACTCAAAAGTGGTTAATCAATCATATGAAATTAGACACTCTGAAATTTGAAGCCATTATCTTTAAAACTTTGTGTTTGGTTATCCAACAGAGGAAAAACACGTCTCACACTGAAATCTAAAAGAGTTCTGATTTGTTTTTATGTCAAACTTATATATAAGAATAATTCATTTGTTTTAATAATTCACAAGTCGATTTTCATAGATAGATAGATAGATAGATAGATAGATAGATAGATAGATAGATAGATAGATAGATAGATAGATAGATAGATAGATAGATAGATAAATTCACCCTCCTGTTAATTAATTAATCTAATTAATGATCATCAGGAGAATGATCTTGTTTTAGAAAGGGATGGTGAGAGAGCATCTTTGGGAGTTCCTTACTGGATATTGACATCCAGGAATTCACAGAGGAAATTTAGGGAGATTTCCTGCTAAGCTCACACAAACACACACACACACTCACACACAGAGAGAGAGAGAGAGAGAGAGAGAGAGAGAGAGAGAGAGAGAGAGAGAGAGAGAGAGAGAGAGAGAGAGAGAGAGAGAGAGAGAGAGAGAGACTTTAGACTTTTCTTATTTATCCTCATTAAATGTTGGACCATAAAATAAAGAAAATAACTTTGCCAGTAGCCAGGTTGCACATTATACAGTAAATTCCTGTCTTGAATTTGGTTTCCAGTCCATTCCTGGCTAATCCCTATGTGCACCCTGTAATTCTGCCCATCTTTTAAAAACACACAATAATATAATTAGTACAAATAATATGACCAAAAGGTTCATAGATTCTAAAACAAAAAATAGTCCTTGGACTCAAAGTCTAAATAATAATAATAATAATAATAATAATAATAATAATAATAATAATAATAATAATAATAATAATAATAATATCAGTGCTGTTTTACTTTTGGTGAAGCTCTGCAGCTGTCATTATTCGCCCTTTATTTAGGAGTCTATTATAAGAGACACCTGAGAGAAATTTCCGAGAAATGTGCGGCACATGAAAGGACATGAAAAGGTGGTTGGATTATTTTTTATAGTAACTCCAACATTTCTTGCTCACAATCACACCCAGTTTTGTGTGTAGAACAAGTCCAACAGCTTCAGGGTGTGTGTGTGTGTGTGTGTGTGTGTGTGTGTGTGTGTGTGTGTGTGTGTGTGTGTGTGTGTGTGTGTGTGTGTGTTCGGTTATGAAAAATCCCACATTTTTTAACAACCCATGAATCACTAATAGCTCCTTAATTAATAAACAGAAAACCTATGACATATTTATGAATATTGAGGAGGGTGTGAACCGAAACTTCAGAGAAGTGGGCTAATCCCTTGTTGACTCAAAATTACTGTTGATTGGGTAAATTATTATGTATTTTGTATAAATAAGTCCCTGAAACATAGAAATGAAAACAAAATCAAGCAAGCTTCATGACACTCAGAGTGGGTTGTGATTTTTCAAAATTATATGTAGTAGATATGGGCCAAGACACTCCATGTGACATCATGTCATTCAGCCAAAGCCCAATTCCATTCATATGCATCATACAGAAAGCACGAGTTAAAAAAAAACAATCCTGTACTTGTGATCTCACCTGCCGAAGTAGATTTTTAGCAACAAAAATAAAACACACAAAAAAGTTATATTGCATCTAAATCAACATATCCATTAGGAAAATAAATTGTGTACATGGGAAACATCAGTAAAGGAATGACTCAAAGAAAGTGTTTACTAACAGGTTACATCAGCCACCTATGTGATTAAAAAGTAATCGCCAGCATGCACAGCCTATATAACCACAGGGGAATGTATTTGGGTTAAATTAGATGTAAATTGTCATAATTTATTCATTAACCTTCATAAAAATCGTTAAATGTATAAAATCTTCTCGGTCGAGTGGCTGGAATATAAAACAGAGCTGCGAATGATGGTTGAAGAAGCTTGTGCAATGATTCTTTATGAGGAATCTGGGAGAAGAGCATGACGGGTGTTTAGACAGTGGAAAGAGGATTAATCTCATGAAACTAAGACTTTTTTAATGTCTGACACGTGCTGTTAATCGTGCTGTTAATTTGGTTTTGTCTGAATATTTTATATCTGAAAGGAATAAAATTATTTGGTTTATTTTGGTTAATAACCCTAATCTTTTGTTTTGTTTTGTTCTAGTACAAACAGCTTAAGCAAACCTGTTTAAAAAGCTGTATTCTGGGCCTGTCCTTGTTAACGTGGTAAACCTGTCAGTCTTTTTGTAGACCCGCCCCCAATTCTACTTCAATTCTTCTATTCGAAAGAAACTCGAAAACTAGAATAAACATTCGTATCGGGGGCGTGGTTTGTGGAGAGGTGGGCGGAGCCTAGAGAAGTGAGGGGTAAAAAAAATCATATATATATATATATATATATATACAAATATATAAGATATATTTTGCTATACACTTTTTTCCCCTTTCCTTTATAGAAACTTTATAGAACGAGTACTGTATTTCATTTGCTCTAAATATACTTTTTATTTTATTTTAAGTAATAAATACACTTTTAAGTAATTAAAATAATTCAGTAAATAATTTGAAATAATTAGAAAATAAATAAAATGCAATTAATTATATAAAAGCTGATGTTCAAACTATATATAAATGATAAATAAATGTACAATTTAATAAAATAAAAAGAGTATTTCATTTGTTTTATATACACTTTTTATTTTATTTATATAAGTAATTAAAATAATTCAATAAATAATTTTAAAATAATTCAAATGCAATTAATAATATAAAAGCTGATGTTCGAAGTATATATAAATGATAAATAAAGATATGTATGCTTAAATAAAATAAAAAGAGTACATCATTTGTTTTAAATCTACTTTTTTATTTTATTTAATTGAACATTTATTTATCGTTTATATATAGTTTGAATATCAGCTTTTATATCATTAATTGCATTTGTTTTATTTTAATTACTTATATGAATGGTTCACAGGTTAGCTTAAAACACTATCATCTATATAATTAAACTCTTGTCATTGTCATAATTAAACGCTTGTCATTAAAGACTCTGGACTTACAATTGAAAAAAAAAAGTCAATTTTAATGCACTAAGATTGTTGGACTTATTTGTGATGCTGGTGTCCCCTGCTGGCCAAGAAGACTACTGTGTGTTAAAGTGTTAATAAGTTGCCAGGTTTGGAGTTCACATAATAAGTGTATGAGGTGTCCTTTTGTCATATTGACTTTCATATCCATTGTTGGTTTGTTAACTTTTAAAACTGGTCTAAAAATTATATAAGAAATAAAAATAAGAAATGTTATCAAATTTGTGAGAAAAATGATAAAGTGACTAAATACTAAATCAGAAGATACAGGTTGAATTAAATTATCTATCTATCTATCTATCTATCTATCTATCTATCTATCTATCTATCTATCTATCTATCTATCTATCTATCTATCTATCTATCTATCTATCTATCTATCTATCTATCTATCTATCTATCTATCTATCTATCTATCTATCTATCTATCTATCTATCTATCTATCTATGAAAAAAGTCTATGAGAAAATAAGTATTCATTGAATACTATAAAAATAATAGAAAAAATAATCTCCATTTATCTGCCATAAATTTGTTCCTGTGTTGCTGTGAATTTGTGTTGTGTATTTGAGGCTATCATTAATGCTATCATTTTGTTCTATCATTTTCATGGTAATCCACAAGGAAAAAATGAAGCAGAAATGTCCATGTCATCCAACATATAGCATATAGCAGAATAAAAAGGTTGGTGTAAAAGCTGTTCCACCAATTCTCCATTAAGTCCCTATTTGTAGCTCACAATTCTGCAATCAAAATCAACCCAGTGGCCATGACAGGCTTCTAAAGTGCCATCTCTTTCCACTCCGATGTGTAACTGCTGCTCCACACACAGGGCAGGGAGGCCATCAAAAACTCACTTATTTCTACCCTGCCACTTCAAAAAGACATTAATCTGCCACCAACCAATCCAGAGCTACCGTCCTGCACGGTGGCCAATCAGGCCCTCTGCACGCTGCGTGATTGTCCAGCCGAGGCCCGGCAGACCAACGCCGGTCATCATTATCAACAGAGTGCCACATCTGTGCAAGGTAGCTCGTTTTCATATCCTGAAAGCGAGGAAGTGACTTACAGGGTATTTATCTGCAGGCAGCAGAACTGGGTTAAAGGTGGCAAGACGCTTGGTGTTGACTTTGGAGTTGCAGCACAAAGTATGGAACAAAACAGGTGAAAGTTGAGGAGAAGAAATTTCTCAAACACATATTGACTCAAAAATAACTCCAGGAAGCTCTCCGTCTCGCTCTGGAGGGCATTCCTAAAGTGGATCAGACCAAAGCTGGCCTTTCAGGTGAGATCCCACTGGCCTTTAAATATTCACCCTGGATCCATCATTATCGGACAAAGACGGAGGACACTCACTGGTTTCCATGGAGCCCAACCTGTCTGGGTCTTTCCTCTTCAACAACGGCTTAAACCAGTTCCCGACAGACATCAAGGCACCCATGTGCCAATACTCTGTGCCCAACAGTTTCTACAAACTTGGCCCTGGCAACCTGAATGCCCAGCTGCAGGCTGGCACACCACACGGCATCAGCGACATCCTGAGCCGCTCTGTAATGGGAGCCCCAGCTAACACTGCGCTGCTCTCAGGATATTCCAGCATGGGGGGTTTCAGTGGCACTGTGGCCTCTCCAGGGGTGTATTATAATCGGGATTACACCCCAACAACTTTGGGTGCTTTCCCCAAACCTAGTGAGTGTCCGGGGATGAAGGGACGCACCAGCTGCTGGGTGGAGGGAGGCTACGACTGGAGAGGAGGAAGACAACAGTGCAGCAACAGTAAGAAAACTCATTCAGCATCACTTCACAGAATTAGCATTGAATTTGATCATTTACTTTTTTACATTTATGAAGCATTATATATTCCTGCAAAGTATTATTATTATAGCTAGATATAAAATCATTACAAACTCATTCTAATCTTCAAGTATTCTTTATACATATAAAAAAGATCTAAAACATGTGTAACATAATAAATGATAAATATAGAATATATAATAAAATCTAATTATATCCTAACAATTCTGTAAATACTTGCTGATATGATTACTAGGAAAAAATATTGTACTACCATTTAAATTATAGACGCACATGATGTGAATTTGATTTTATGAAATAATTGTGAATAATATAAAATGTTGCTATAATTACACTATTAAAGCTTTAACATTTAAGCAGTTTACTAAAATTAATCATGAATTACTTTATTTAGTTATGTACAAATACTTTCCATGGACATAAGTGAAATTAAATTGAGTTTAAACAGTAAACCTGTATGCAATAAAAGGTCCAGAATACAATGCACAGTATTTAAAATCTCTTCTAAGTAAAAGTTCTGTTTTTCAAATATTTTTTTCCATTTCTAAGACATAATAGACATAAACCCGTGACTGACTCAGTGTCATGCTAATTTAATTCATTCTTGAACTAGATATTATAATAACGTCTAAATCTGTGCATTTAAATTGTGTAACTACACTCCGGAAAGTCTTTACAAAGAATCCAAGTAAATTAAAATGAAAATTTAAAAGGGTTAATCGGATGTGTTGTTTGTTTTTCAGTAGACAGTGGGCATCCTGGAGAGACAGTGGGCAGAAAGAAACACACACGGCCGACGTTCAGTGGGCATCAGATCTTTGCCCTGGAGAAAACCTTCGAGCAGACCAAATACCTAGCGGGACCAGAGAGAGCGAGACTGGCTTACTCGCTGGGCATGACTGAATCACAAGTCAAAGTAAGACAGCACAGTCTGATATGTGACCAATCACACACACACACACACACACACACACACACACACACACACACACACACACACACACACACACACACACATTGACTTTTATATAGTCATAAAACCAAATGTACGCATAGGACAAACTAAAATAATCAGAAGCAACAGAATAGACATTGGTGCAAAAAGTTTTATATATATATATATATATATATATAAAATAGAGTTTATAATAAATGAAGAATTACAACAGAACAGAACAAACAGATTAAACTGAGGTGTCAGAATATAGACTCTGAAAAGTAAATTATGATCAAATGGTATTTGAAAGAAGAATATTGGAATAGTGTAGAATAGAAGAGGAGAGAATCAAAATAGAGTAAAAACAGTACACATGAAGAACAAACCGAATACAGTAATTTATCTAAAAGCAGAACAAAACAGAATCATATCACAATAGGATCAGGAGCAAATTGTAATAGAATAAAAGTGAATATAATCTAAATAAAAAGATAATATTATCAAATAGTAGTTAAAAGAATAGGGATCAAATTAAAATGATAGTGAAATGAATAGTGGGAAAAACATTATGATAGAACAAAGAATAGAATAGCATAGATACAATAGAATACAGATTAATTTACAATTCATTTACAACAGATCTACAAATTATGAGATAATAGCTATTACAAATGTAATGAAATAAAATAAAATAAGAAATAAAAATGTAAAAAGAATAGTTTATAAACGTAATATTAAAGGGTAGATTACAGCACAAATTTAAATGAGTGATCATTTAAATAATTTAAAATTAATATAATACAAAATATTAATTGTATTTAATTGTAATAAGATACAATTAAAAGAGTAGATAATAATAAATGAAATAGAACAAATCTGAATTTGACTACAGATTAATTAAAAGGTTTCTACTAAATAGAATTTAATAGAATATACTGTATATAAACAGTGTAAGTTGTAACAGAATAGAATTGCAAGGAGCAAATGACTAGAGAATAGGCTATATAGGGGAGTTGAATCGAATCAACAGAGAGATAACAATAGAAATGAGTAGAACAGATTTCTGCTGAATTGAATTTGAATGTATGTTAAAATAGAATAAAATCAAATGTAAAACTGTAGAAGGAATTCAAAAGCAATTGGATTGAATCCGAAAGAATTACAAAACAATATTGTCACTGTAGAGGTTTATTCTTTAAGTGTCTGATACTTGTATACAGAACAAAATCTGAAATCTGTTTATGAACTTTACACACACACACACACACACACACACAATGCTATACGTGTGATGCTGGAGATTTGTGTGTCCCACTGTGCACTGTGTGTGTGTGTGTGTGTGTGTGTGTGTGTGTGTGTGTGTGTGTGTGTGTGTGTGTGTGTGTGTGTGTGTGTGTGTTCTCCATCAGGTGTGGTTCCAGAACCGTCGCACTAAGTGGCGTAAGAAGAGTGCATCTGAGCCGAGCTCCACTCAGGTTTCCAGGGCCGAGAGGCAGGGCGCCTCAGACACCGAGCTCGAGGACGAAGAGTACAACAAACCTCTGGACCCCGACTCAGACGACGAAAAGATTCGCCTGCTGCTGCGCAAACACCGCAGATCTTTCTCAGTGCTACGCTTGGGGCCGCATCATGTCTGACACACACACACACACACACACACACACACTTACATGTGTATATCACAATGTTTACATGCTGAATACTAAAACACATTCACACAAATATATAGCTATAACTTTTCACTTTCTCAAACTTGCTGCATTCTAGTTTCAACCCCACATTTCTGTACATAATTTCCAAAATGCTCTTTATTTATTGAACTTGACACGAAAGAGAAATTGTTCCGCACCGCTCGGGTATGCTACCGTGCGCAATGTCGATGTTTAATAAATATATAATAGTGCAATAAAGTCTTGTTATTGCAAGTGCTTATTGTGTCACAATGAGAAAGAAATAGAGTTAATTGGCTTTCATTTGGCTTTCAGAATTTTGACTGCCTGGTCAAGTTAAATAACTAACACACCTGGCATGCTTTTACAGGAAATTAATCAACAATGGGTTGGTGTTTTATGGTCTGATGTCAAGAAGAGATGTTACCTCTAAAACAGCTCTTATACTAAAGCAATTTGCCTGTAAATTTTTTTTATAGTTACCTGTACATCTAAGCCATGAACCTTTAGGAATGTTAAAACATATAATTGTTGGTATGATTAAGGATGTTTTTTTTCGAACATTTTCGAACTGTGCTGTTCTTTTTTTGTCATATTATATCAAAGATAATTCTTTACATTATTTTGCACTTGTCTTGCTACTCCATGGTTGGGGGTTCACTTCCTGCCTCCATCCTGTGTGTTCTCCTAGTGCTTTGGGAGTTTCATCCCCCACTCTAAAGGTATGCTTTGTAGGCTGATTGTCATATCCAAATTGTCCGAATGAATGTGTGTGATGGGTTGGAACCCTACTCCGGGTGTCCCCTGCTTTGTACCCCAAGTCCCCTGGGATAGACTAGGCTCCCTGCACCCCTGTGTAGGATAAGTGCTATAGAAAACACATGGTTTTATCATCTGAGGTACTGTAGAACACTACAACACTGGACACTACACCATGGTCAATTTAGACAATGATCACAATGAAATCAATCAGTCTAGGTTTCTTGCTTAGCTAAAAGATCTTCTCAAGCTTCTTCTCGAGTTCTTACCTCATTTCAGACTCCTACTGTAGGTATTACAAATTCATTTTAAATAACAATGAATCTACCGTTTCTAATCGAATCAACGTTGACTCATATTAATTAGCCTCAGGTTAGTGTTACATGGCATTTTCTTAATATGTTCTTAAATTAGACGTGCTATATTTGAATTATTAAGGGAACAATGAAGGTTTGTCACACGGTCGTATTGCACCAGTGTCGGGAAGGATGTCAGTATGACGATAAACAAAACGCTGTATCTGTAAGTTGTGCAGTAACACCCACTTACTGATAAGGCAACATAAAGCTATCTGTGTGCTTTTCATCAACACCTGCTGCACTAATGCGGCGAGTAAACACATTATTCACAGCCGAACGTTAGACAACACGAGTGCGTCTGAACATTCACAGGTGCAAATTATTAGCAACGATGATGTTTATGTCATTGTTTGTAATTCGCGAAGTGAATTTGTCACTGCGATCCCATGACAACTGAAAGACACAGACCGAACGTCGTAAGTTAAGCAGCTGATTTTTGACATAGTTTGCTGTGTTTTGTTGACGCTCTTGATAAGAAATTAGGAACTGAAGTCAGATATGCTGACAAAAAACTGATAGGCAATGTAAGAAAAGGTTACGACTGCAAAATTAGCCTTGTGTGTATACATTAAAATTAAGACAGGACAAAATTTAAAGAAGATTTTACTATCCAGTTTCAGTGAGCCTCAGACACAAGATTGAATCCAGATTAGGTCTTTGCTGTTGTTAGTTTAAAACCTTGTAAATTCTGAGATGCTTTTCAGCTCAGCACGGTTGTAAAGAGCTATTATTTGCTGCAGCCTTCCTGTTAATATTGAAGCATTCTGAAGTTTGTTGACTTTTCTGATTGTGACTGAAAATCCCGAAATTGTCTTGAGTCATTTTCTAACTACTCAAACCACTATCACTATGTCGCCTGTGGTCAACAAAATCACATTTATTTCCCTTTTCTGATGTGTGATTTAAATATTATGTGTGCTTAACTTTTTTTTTTTTTTTATTATTTTATACATCATGTTCCTGTCTCATGATTGGCTAATAAGATAATTACCTGAATTAGCAGGTGTACAGTTGTAGTCAATGAGTGTATTTTTTAAGTAATCACATATTTGTTATGTTTTAATCCATTCCCAGGTTCATTCCAACCAAGATTGATCTCTGTTATAAACAACAATGGACACATTTCATGATTTATAGATAGACTTTATGGAGAATTAAAACATATTTTAGGTTTACATACCTTTTGGAAATTAAAACATTCATTCTAGTTTTTAATGCCAACAGCAATGTGACATTCTGGTGCTCAAGAGGTACAAACGCAGTCTAATAACCGCTTCCTGATTTTTCAGATAAATAGGATGAACAGAAAATTCTAAAAGGAAAAAAAAAATAAAACATTTATATGACACATTTGGCACAAGAGCTGAGCGA
Source organism: Tachysurus fulvidraco (assembly GCF_022655615.1). Classification (NCBI taxonomy): domain Eukaryota; kingdom Metazoa; phylum Chordata; class Actinopteri; order Siluriformes; family Bagridae; genus Tachysurus; species Tachysurus fulvidraco. Next base: position 21,954,717 of record NC_062531.1, on the reverse strand, counting down.
GTCATAAACAGAACCTTGGAGTTTGGAGCAACATATATGATAATGCATTAAGTAAATTTAACTGCTCATTTTAGGGAATGAATATAATTGTTAAGGTGAGACTTTTCTCAGAGCCGTCCCTCTATCGACAGAGTTCCTCTTGGCAATCAGCAGAAACCTGAAACCTGCTGAAATCACAGAGCAATTAATCTCCTTGAATGTGTTAATGAATACGACAAGTCAGGATTTAACCGGCTTTCCTCTTTTACATGCCAATGAGCCAGACAAGCTGCCTTCATCTGTCTGTCTGAACAAATAAAACAACATAAAATGAGAGGGAGGAAAAAAAAAATCACTTAGCCCCAATTCACCTCGAGGAGGTTAAGTGCTCGTTTGTTTTGGAGCAAAGCCACATAAGTGTCTGTATAGCTTTAAGCATCTTGTGCAGAGTTTACAGTTATACTGTCTTATGATGTGAATAGTGGCAGTTTAGGAACACTATGAGATTTTAAAGATATAACAGCTACAACTCGACAGTGCAGGTATAAATTAGTTTGACATGATTTCACTTGGTATGTTTCATCATTGAGAACGCTTAATAGCTTTAGAAGGGATTTATCAGAAACAGTACGGCATAATATGACACGTATGGTATCACCATATGTTCACCGAGCACTTTATTAGATACACCTGTATACTTCTTTATGCAGGTATCTAATCAGGGAATCATGATTCAGCAGTGTAATGTTTAAAATCCTGCAGAAATGGGTCAGTAGCTTCAATAATCAGAATGAGTTAAAAATGTGATCTCAGTGATTTTGACTGTGTAATGATTGTTGGTTATTTTGACTATTTCTGTTGAACTGTTCAACGGCGAACTGCTGATCTGCTGAGATTTCTCTAGCCTCATGGTCTGAGGATGGAAAAACCATTGTTGAGAAAGATCAACAGAGAATGGACTGGTTCAAGCTTGCAAAAATTTTACAATAACTCAGATAATCATTCTGTACTATTGTGTCGAGCAGAACAGCATCTTAGAAGACTACACAAAAAGTGAAGCTGTATTGAGAGCAACGGGAGGCTCTAACCAGTATTCATATAGTGTTTCTAATAAAGTGCTCAGAAGATGGATAGATAGATAGATAGATAGATAGATAGATAGATAGATAGATAGATAGATAGATAGATAGATAGATAGATAGATAGATAGATCGATCAAATAATGACATATGTTCAACAAACATTCTAAAAAATGCAATAAAATGCAATTATATTTTTAGTGGTCCTAAATCAACTCTGTAAAATAAAACACATCCCCGATAAGTGCAAACATCAGCGGCTACATGAGCCCAAAGAGACCCCCAGCTATGATCAGTGTCCCTTACAACGTACAAAAGACATAAATTACACTCTTAAAAAAAAAAAAAAAAAAAGTGTAGTGTTTCTGTCTCATTATAAAATCACAAATGCCAAAAGAACATCAGTGCTTCTCATTGAGCAACATCACAGCCTCATATTGAACTTCAGCTTGGAGCAAAGCTCTCGAGAGCAATGCATTATGTCAAGCACCATCATGGATCAACTCCAACAAGTCCATTATTGACAAATGGGCCGTGCAATTTAACCCTCACACGTAAATTATCGAGCTGATTCAAGACTGAAAAAAAAATAAAAAATTCAAGTGTGTGTGTGTGTGTGGGGGGGGGGGTATTTAGATTACACGGATTGATCGAATTCTAGTTGGATTGAAATAATGGCCTAATGTCATATCTGTATAATTTTTTTTAATGGCAGTTAATGAATATTGATAATTAGTGATCGAAATCTAAAAACGTCCGCTGTAAGACGTGCGACCGCATTTGTCGTCTTTACACTGTGGGGCTTAATGATCTGTAATGGGACTTGTGTGATTAGGCCACTAAAGATACTTTAAAACAGAGCCTTAATTAAAATTCATAAAACATAAAAAACAAAACAAAAAAAAAACCACACCCACTGTGCTATTAACAGGATAAACCCAAGATAACAAAATGAATCAAACACAAAGTCACAAAGTCAAATATTAAAGAGTAAATGCAAAACTATTCACAGATCAATCTGATACGACTAAAAATATGTTGCATGGTTGTGTTTCGTTTAGGGAATCTAGGACACCACTGGATACGTAGCATGCCTTACAACCAGATTATTCAGAGAAGAAAGTTAAGTTTAGAAAGAAAAGCATGCTGGGAGCATTATAGCAGCATGACAAGAAATCAATTCCAGATTTGGTAATGAACTTGGCTTGCTGGCGGAAAAAAAAAAAAAAAAGGATAACTAAAGAGATTTTCACACTTGGTATAGTTGGAATGGATTTCTGGGTTATTTTGTTTCACGTTTCACATTAGTCATACTTTACCCAGGGTTATATATTTCCTACACACTGAATAAATCTTCTCATTTGCATATCCGCTCTGTTAAAGAGCATGATTGGATAAATACAGCACGTGACCTTTACAAATAACGGCTTGTCTCGCGCTTTCAGCTCAGTGAGGTAAAAAAAAAAAACGACCAGGCATTAATATCTTTCAGAGACGTATCTTTCTCTGGCCTTTTTAACTTTGTCGTGTAGTCGACCAGTCGTCCGTTAATATTAAACTTCGGCTAAATTCTCAGTGTCAGGAATTACACCCTCAGTGTTTTGCCACCTGATGCTACCGACCTAGCCATGTTTTTAACGTCCATGCTATGCACATAGCCGTAAAGATTTAACATCAAATTGTACGCTTCGACCGTAAAAGCAGTGTTATCCCTGGTTCGGGACAGTGTTTCATAACCCCAGGTAAAAAGCGGTGCTAACCAAGCTTCTAAATTACAAGCGTGAAAAGCCCTTGAGACGGCTAATGTTTCCTCGCAGGAATAAAGTTGCGTGTTTTGTTTTTCTGACAGTCTACACCAATTAAAAATCCCACAACCAAAAATAAACATTACACCTCAAAAGGTAAGGAATGTACCTTATGTTAGTGGTTGTATTTAAAACCATAGACGTAATTAAAAGTCTGAGCTTTTCGGGCTTCGCTGCTTCTGGATGGATGTCCATATTTCACACAGTGCTGATTGTTTTGAAATCAGTCCATATTCTATTGATCCGAGGATTTCTGACTTACAGCACCGCTACGATACGGAGAAGCTCGAGGGGCCACAACGAAAGCGTCAGCAACACCTAAACACGTACTACATAAAGGTTAAATATCATAATAAACCTATATTTAACTCAGAATATGAGTGGATGAATGTTGACTGAGCAGCTTGTGCAATTCAGCAGTGCATTATGTATGACTGGAGTTAGCTTGTATCGTGCACGATAGTAATATAAAGTTTAAAAAAAAAAAGAGCAAACAAATAAATAAAAACAATTAGTGGATTAGCATGCATTCCCAGACTGTAGGTTTCAGTCAGAAGACGGGTGAGAATATTGAAAACTGAAAGGAAATCAACAGATCTCTTGAGAACTGAAAAGATTGTAGAATTTCCACTAGGGTTTGTTGGATTTACATCTCTTTAAGAAATATGCCTCCTTTTGTGTGCAGTTTGAGGTCTATGCAGGTTGTGAGAAACTGTAGCAAAACAGCCATCCCTAAACTTCTTCTTCTTCTTCTTCTTCTTCTTCTTCTTCTTCTTCTTCTTCTTCTCAGACACACACCAGCAAACCTGGAGGACAAAGAAAAGGAAGAAATCAGATGACACCCATCTTTTTTTTTTTTTTTTACCTCTAACAGTAAAACCTCACAGGAAGTGTTATAAGAATCTATAAGCTGCATCTCCAACACAATTCTAAGTTACTGTTACCAAACTGAAGCTGATCATTTGTTCGAAGTTAAAATGGCTCCTTTTATACCACAAACGTTTTCAATTACTGAGGAAAAACAAAGAGCAAAGACGTCTACGCCGGAGACTCTCCTGTTGTCATGGATACGGGATACGGAGGGGATGCAAACACCTAGGAGTGGGTGATTAGAGTGACATGTGACAAAGAACTCTGCAGGGGCTGATGGGTAATTTAGTCAAGCACCAATTCCATGGTGGAAACCTTACTGACAGTTACAAGATACTGACACTGGAGACTCCTTTCTTAAATCTTTAATAAATATGTCTCCTTACACCTTTTTTTTTTCCTAAACAACACATTTTTAAAAATCTAATTATTTTTAGGCTTAGATTCTTGTGGCTGCCATAGAAGCCCAAAGTGAATCAGTTGACAAATAACAAACTATTAACATTTTTAAAATGAAGGCTTCCTTTGGCATGCAAGACTACAGCTGACAACGATGACATACACGCCACATCGCGCAGATCGTTTAACCCTCTGACAGCCGCGGTCTATAGAACACACATAAACCTGGCGGCAAAACAGAATCATGGCCGTAAAAATGCCAATACACGACAACAGGCCAGGATATATTCTCTGTTCTAACCCAACTAGCTGTAATTAATAAACGTTGCCGCTTTTATAGCACCCGGCTCCGTGCTAGTAACTTAGCGAACGGCGAAATATAGAGAATTCAAAAGCCATGGATCGGAGGAGGTAAAGAGACGACCCTGATTTTACTGTTTCACACAGAAGGAATCTCCGGGGGTTGACGCTCGCTGCAAATGAATGTGAATGAGAGCACTGGACTGGAAAATAGCTCCATGAGAAGCAGCATGCTGAACTAGAGAACACGTATTGTACTCCATTAAACATCTGTCTGCATTAAAAAAAAGTGGGTATAAATACGATGACGATGATGATGAAGAAGAAGATAAAGAAGATGAAGGAACCACTTTAAAAAATATAGTGATAATAATGATAAAAACAATGCAGTTGAAAAATACTGTGTTTAGGCAGAATTGGTAAATGCTATAATGAAGAAAACAGGAAAATTATTTCGAATTTTTTTAATACTTAATAATATAATTTTAATCGACTGAAAGTGAAAATTTCAACTTTTTAATAAAGCATGCCCAAACTATATGTACAGTATAAAGAATATTGTGTATTGTTACACCTAGTAACAAAACAGCCAAAAGTGCGTTCATAGTAGTTCTGAATTAATGCGTTAATGAATTTTGACGTTTCACAAACTCAAAGTAACAGCAGATGGTTCGGAGAGATTAGTGCTGTTAAGATGGTTCAAAATAACATGCTGCTGTTTGATTTATCTGGTTAAAATGGAGTGTTTTACTTTCTACGATTAAAATGAAAGATTTCCAGAATAGTACGTTGGTTTAATAACAGGAAAAGGAAACGTACCAGAAATGACAGGAATATCAAAATTTCCACATATAAACGTCTTCAGTGATAAACACACAGAACTCTGTCTTGTAAACGGACAACGTGTGCTTATTAATCACTTACTCTTTAATGGGTCCATGTTCAATGTGTCTGGACGTTGGATTTCAGTGCAAAGAACAAGAAGACAGGCTGCAAAAAAAAAAAAAAATTCTCAGCAACACATAACTCTCAAATTGTGTTAATGAAGTGTTTGTTTTAAATATTCATTTCCCTGTTGATGGCAAATATCAGTGGGGTTGATGCAGATTAATCCTGCTGATGGATTTTTACAGAGCGTTACCTTGTGGTCTCCCATGCAGACATTCTGGCCCAGGATGTTGTACACAACGTTACTGTCTCCGTCGTTGCTCTGTGAATGACAAGGGATTGAAGAGATTAAATTGGTAATGTTTTTAGTTCGGCAACTAAATTCTGCTTCGAAACTCTAATTGTCTTGCAGTGTCGAAGGGCTCATTTTCCTGCTGAAAATCCATGCGCAAAATTGTCCGTGCATGAATGTGCAAACAGCCAGATTGCAGCCTCTCCTGTTCTAAAGCTTGTGGCCAGAAAAGTGTGTAACTGTCAGATGCTCTGTGGTCAGACTTCCTTAAACTGAAGTTTAAATTTTGCAAACTTGTTAAAAAGTTAGCGATCTTGCTCTCATTGCCCTGCTTGTGCCTATTATTATTTTAAAAAAAAAAGAAGGAAAAAAAAGAAAAAAAGACGACAGCTGCTATAGCTGTTATGTTTTGCAATCATATTCATTCTCTCTCTCTCTCTCATATATATATATATATATATACACACACACACATATACACACACACATACACACACACATATACACACACACATACATATATATATAATTACAGTTCTTGTGTGCATGTCATTTGAGTTGGGCTGCCATTAAGCACATGCATGGGCTTTTGTTTCAGTTGTAAACAAGAAGGGGAGAAGGTGAGACGTTTGGTGGTGCTCACCCTGTAGATGACATCCTGTGTGCTGTGGGACATGAGGATGCGATCGCACCAGGATGGACACCGCGTGTTCATGTACTGCGTAGGTTTAGTGTATTCTTCACTGTAGGGGTAACTGCAAAAGTACAATACAACAATATTTATATAAACATAGAGTGTGCACTCAGTGAAAACACAACACTCGTACAATTCTCCGCAATTTCCCTTAAAAGAAAAGGCGAGTTAGTCACCTGGGACGAAACAGAATCTCCTCTTCTGTGATGATGTCTTGGAAGGCTGCCGTCTCCCTGTCATACTCCAGGAGCTGAAGGGGGTTATAAGAAGGGGATTTGTTACGTTTTTATAACGTTCAGGAAAATGAGAGTTCATTCTTAGGAAGCTAGATGAAAGAGTTTTCATATAGTCTTTTTGATCGAAAGCCTAGCGCGTTTTCCATCTTGGCATGGTTCTTTAGGCACGCGAATGTACTGTACAGCGAGCCAATCATCTAAATGAACTAAAGCGTGACCGAACTGAATTGCAGCGAGAAAACGATCTGATTCGGATTCAACCAGAAGTGAACAGGACATGCAGGAATGCCACATGTTCTTGATGTTTGATCCAATATTAAAAAAAAAGGAAGGAAAATAAACCCTGGGTGTCAAAAACAAAACATTTAATAAACCTACTTATTGGTTTATTCATTCATTTTAGCTCCATGAATTTTTTTTTGGAAGATTTGTGATTTCTACACACGCTTAGCAAAGGTGCAGTAGGAGGTCAGATCACGAGTTGAAATAATGACGTAAATGTTGTTGTTGTTTTTTGCTCTTTAAAGCAAATGCATCTTAAGCCAAAGGGGTTTAAGCTCACCTCTCGTCCAGTGTCCTCTCTGAAGAGTTTGTGGTGCAGGTACAAAAACCGCTTAGTCTCTATTTGAAATAGAACCTGCTGTTGGGAGGAAGAAGTGAGAGAGAGAGAGAGAGAGAGAGAGAGAGAGAGAGAGAGAGAGAGAGAGAGAGAGAGAGGGGGAAAAAATGTGTTAAACAAGTGCGAGAAAAGACAGTTAGAAAAAAAAACAAATACAAAGTGGTTAAGGCAAGACACTTAAAGAACGAGACACTGAAGTCCGACTGGTTTGGCATTAAAATTAATCGCAGCTCACCCAGAGCGATCTTAATGCAGACACGCATTTTCTCCGCTGGCGAAAAAAGTCAATATTGTCTCCCGAGTCATAAATCTAACTAGACAGTGTTTAGGTGAACACAACAAGAGTCAATAAATCATCTCAGTACAGCGCAGGTTAGTGTACAGAGCAGCAGGGATGCCATATTCTCTATGGTACCAGTGCCATCTAATGTGCTGTGCATCTATTAGCACCGGAATGATTCCATGAATCACGTAAACACACCTTGCAGTCATTGCCTTTCTCCTCGTAGATGATTTTCTCCACTTCGTTAGTGCTGTCCTTCATCACCATCTGTACTTCTGCAGATGTGGAGAGGTCCTGAATACACAGATTCAAACGAGAGAAAAAATAAATTATAAATGTATACAGCAATGCTAATATATCTACTGAATGTATCAGTCTTGTGCCATACCTGTACCAGACTTAGTGTATCGAGGCGGAAGTTAAAATCTCCAAACAGGAAGAACGGCATTGTGCTGAAGTCGTCAGATATCCTGCTTATCGGATACATTCATCAGCCGTGGGTTAAGTTCTCAGTGCTCGGTAAAAATAAACAATGTACTAAGACTACACATCTTAAATCCTGAATATCTGATTAGAGTTTCTGTATTACAGATGTTGCAGATGTTGTAATGTTCGAATCACAGTGATGAAAGCTGACCTGCTGATGACGTAGCGGAGAGCTTTCTGTCGGTATGTGGAGTAAACGGAGGGACTGGATTTGCAGGCTACGAGGTTCGAAGCGTCATGAAAAAGGTGCACGTTCACCAAGTCCAAACCCCTGCACACACACACACACACACACACACACACACCAACAAAATGTAGGTTGTGTGTAGACGGTGCAGTAAACACAACATTGATACTCTATAGGTGTGAGTGCCCTAGTAACTGCCTGATCAGCATTGATTTCGTTGAAATTAAGCTACTAGTTTGTTTATATTGTAAGCGTGCTATGAGTTTGTAGGTGAAAGCAAAAATACACAGTATTCATCCCCAGAAAGTTTAAAAATTCTTGATACAATTCCAAAATATTTGAGTGGGGTTTAAGTTGTGAATACTTATGCAGGTCACTGAACATCTTCCCAGGTAAAAGATATACAGTATATTATTGGTTTGTTAGTTACTATCTGTTCAATCTGTTGATTACTTTGATTTTTTTTTTCTCACATCTGTATCACAAGCTCCAATTTTTTTGCCCTCGCGACAATTTATTGCCCTCATGATTTTTGCACTAGTCGCGCTACTTAGTACGTCAGGACTCGACTGCACAGGTGTGTTTAAGCTTATGTCTGTGTGTTGTTGAATATGGCAGTTGGATCTCATTAGCTATCAAAAGGGAGTGTCTAGCACTGTGTGTGTGTGTGTGTGTGTGTGTGTGTGTGTGTGTGTGTGTGTGTGTGTGTGTGTGTGTGCTTATTCCCTATCAGTCCTGTCAATCTTGCTGGCTGCTATATAACTCATTAGCTGTTAGGGGGAAGAATGTGTGTGTGTGTGTGTGTTGTCGCTGCAGCTAGGGTAACTCGACTCATTTATCATTTCACCCTCATACACACATTCTACACACCTGCTGCCAAAACGGCTCTATTAATGCCCATCTGATATTAACACCAATCATACTCACTGACAAGCAACACAAGACTCACGCGTACATGCACGCACGCGCGCACACACACACACACACACACACACACACACACACACACACACACCTTTTGTTTTCAGAACGGATGTAACGTGAGGGGACACTCAGGCATGCACACATTCTTTATACACACATACATTTTTTGTGAATGTGTGTGTGGGTGTGTGTGAGTGTGTGTTAATGTTGACATACTGGTTGTGAATCATCCACCGTGTCCTCATGTATCCTTTTCTTGACCACTTTCTCTGGAAAAAAAAAAGGGAAAAGATATACAGAAATATACAGGCAACAGAGTCGGGTCGCATTTATGTGTGATACTAACCACATTTTCTTGCCCAATATCATCAGACTCTCTGACTAAATATGTGAGGTGGCCTGGAAAAACCTTTAGATAATTTCCATGTCAATGTTAAAATCGCTTTCTGCGAATGTCACACATGAGTATTGAACACTCTCTCTGCCCCTATTGACAAGATACACCCCTTTCTGCTCATTGGCTACACGTTTGTTTTGATTTTTGTTTAGTTTGTCGTCCCGACTCAGTATTCTAAATCATTTCTCAAACGACGGAGACCCTACCTTTAATTATATACATGACACATTAATTCACTGACTTGACCACACACATTTCATGTAAACACAATATTCTGAAATAGGCGGTATAAAATTGGAATAATACATATTTGGATCTTTGCCTGCTCCTTGTTTGCATACTATCCAATTAGTGCAATTATGTTCATCTATCTTTTATCATTTATCTTCTTTAAATGTCCACCGACTCACATCTGGCCAAAAGTTCCTCTGGAATTTCTCCTTCCACACTGTTGTGACTCCGTACAGTGAGCCGGCGTACTTGTTGCGTCCTGACACCGATCTGAACTCCTTTGCTAGGAGAGCCAAAATGAAAAAAAAAGGTAGCAGGATTAAACGAGTGAGAGAGAAAGAGCAAGACATGCGATGCAAACACAAAATCAATGCGCTAATGTTAAACTCACTCCCCTACGGCATGCGCCGAGATTCATACGGCAGGACTTAGACGGGGAAGCGAATGCGCCAGCACACGGAGCTTTATGGCTCTTCTATTAGGCTTCTTCTTTAAGGCTTTTTCACGGGACGGCGTGACGGGAATGTGCGCCCAGGAAAAACGAGACTGGAGAGTGGCAGAGGTAAATGAGAATGGGGAATTTAAGAGCGTTTTGTTGTGCAGGTCCAGACTGAGCAATTAGAAATGAATCACGGGTTAATGGAAATAAGCTGTTACTGGCATTTACCACCGTCGCACTTTTTTACTCGGAAAAATCATCAGGTAGTGTGCGAATAAATTACACACAGGCTAAACTTAGAGTTCAAGATAATGTTTGACTTAGACTTTATACCTAAATATAAAGTTTTAAAAAATCTAAAGAAAGATAGCTGGGCGCTAACAAAATAATTTTTCACTGTTTAAAAGAACGACGTGAGAGTTTTTATTCCACATTCAAGTTCATTCATTCATTCATTCCTTTTCTACCGCTTATCCAAACGTCTCGGGTCAGGGGGAGCCTGTGCCTATCTCAGGCATCATTGGGCATCAAGGCAGGATACACCCTGGACGGAGGCACGGGGAGAACATGCAAACTCCACACACGCAAGACGGAGGTGGGAATCGAACCCCCAACCCTGGAGGTGTGAGGCGACCGTGCTAACCACTAAGACTAACCCCCCCCCCCCCACATTCAAGTTATCACACTTAAAATTAGTTAAACTGTGGGTTATTGGAAACTCCAGTAAATGGAATCCTGGGATATGACGTTTCACACTGCTCGCACTTTACCAAGGCTGCATCAGTAAACAAAGGGTCAACACTTGCTGATCTTTAAGAATTTAAGAAAAATACACAACGTTTCACATTTCTATCTCACTTGGATTCAAAGAAAGTCATTAGGTTGTTTTCAGTGGATTCTTCAAACTAGTTCTACATAAAGAACCATTTTGGGTTTCCATATATACACACGAGTGTGAATGGTTCCTCTACCCGAGGTTAAAAACAGGGTTTAGAACGATAACTCAAGGTCAAGTGAAGTGTGAAGCCCTTTTACAGATTTATTTTCACCATTTAAGAGTTCTTCTCCCACATTTGAGGTCTCAATAGATTCAGAAGGAGTATCAGCGATTATTTTGCTTACTTTTAAACAGCATGCCTTGTCATGTTTTATTCTTCTATTACATCTCAGATGACTTGCTTTAGACAAAGTGAAAGGGCAAACACAAGTTCTCGTAATCGCATAATCGGCACAATACAGCTCTAATAAAAATAACATATGAAACGATAAACCGGGACGATTGCCGAACCCTACAATCTAAAAGGCTTTTGTGTTGGGCCGTATTAGCTGAAAGATAAAGGCCTACAGGTTACAGAAAGGCTTTGTCTGGAGAGGTCCAGCTTCTGGTGAATGTTTGCACTAATGAATAGCATGAATGGAAGAAGCTTGTTTAAATTGCTTAATCTTTATCTGCACTTTATGGCATGATAGCGGTACAAGGTAATCTTTTTTTTTTATTCACCTGTTCTGCGTTTGTGCCATGAAAATAATATTAATTAATTTATTAATTAATTAATTTATTTATTTATTTATTTATTTATTTTTGAGAAACTGACAAACAAATAGTCTCAATTGTTTGTGGACTATTAATGCTGGCAAAAGAAACATTAGAGCAATTTCTTTTTCTGAAGATATTAAGATATTAAGGACATATACACACAAATACAGATTTTCCATCTAGACTGGATTTCCTAAATTGTTAAGAAAAGTACGGCCAGGAAAATTACAATATACTGACATATGTGTGTGTATTTTATGTAAAAGTGTAGAGAGTTAAATGAGCATTCATTTTTCTGTTGACACAGATCGTTTGACATAGCGGGTCGATCATACGATGTTAGACGTCACTGGACGAGCACAATGGACAACTTACACCTAATTAACTCAGCTAAAATGTGGTAGCTAACAATATAATAAGATATCGTGAGCTAGTGTACAATTAATGTAGCTACACGGCACATGACATCTACTTGGTGGAAGTCAGTAAGGAATCATCTGACTGTTCGTGCAACAGGCACAAATGAATACATTTCAGGGAGGGAGGGAGGGAGGGAGGGAGGATGGAAGGAAGGCCTTTGGAATGGAAATTTCAGACCCATAATCTCAAATTAGCAGGGATGATCAAGAGATAATAGAAACACAGCAATGTAAAAAATTCTCACCACTGAAATCGTATTGCTGGATGTTTTCCAGAGATTTGTGGATGAAGTAGATACTCCCGAGGGCCTGTGGACACATACAGAGAGAGAGGAAGACGAGCCTGTTGTTTAATGGGGATACATAGACAATACAAGACAATATAAGCTTTTTGTAAGTCCGCTGAAGGTTTTAGTGATCTTCAGTCATCTGGTTTCACATCGTTTTATATGATGGACTACTGACATTAAAGACATAGGTATTCGGAGTATGTTTTTTCTTTTCCATGGCTTACAACAGAAAAACATCATACGCTAGCCTGAGAAAAAAAAAAACAAACAAAAAAAAAAACATTCAGACACATTATGTGTGGATACCGATAAATATGCGCACCCTCGCACCCACTCGTACACACAACTCAGCAGTGCTGTATCCGTGAGCGGGTTTAATGTACTAGCTGGCCGCTCCTGTGCTCGATCATCAATCGCGTCCCGTCGAGATCAATACAGACAGAAAATTAAAACAATCACACGGTGATTAAACACGCGAGCCTCTGCGCAGGCCAACAGGAGGCCCAAAGAAAAATTACCTGCCGTTCTGGGCCACTTGGCGCAGCAGCACCAACACCTGACAAGCCCTTAAACACCCACACACACATATTGCTCCAGTGAGGGTGACAAGACATCCCCAGGAGGAGGGAATAAATCTTGTGAGTAAAGTGATGCTTGTTTAATACGACGGTGCTTTCCAGATGACTGGCCCTGAGGCAGGACTGCACTGGGAGAGTTTACATCCCAAGACAGGAAACCCAGAGAATCACAAAAATAAATGCTTTTTTAACTTGTAGGCTTAGATTTTTCCAGTTTTGAGTTTCACCCTCTCGATATATTTTATTTTTTGCATGATTACATGCTTCTGGATTTGTTTCACTTTGGTTTTCCATACAGACCCAAATTCTCATACTGGGACATTAATGTCTTGAATATTTGGTCATCAGAACAATGACAGCAGGTGTCTTTAAGCTTTAAGTAAAACCGTTCAAACCACAGTTTATATATAAGTGTTCAGGTGTAACTGGACCACATCGTGTTAGTGAGTCTGAAGGTGACCTGTCACTGATCAAGCTCCAATCAGTAGTGAGATGTAGTCTTATGGTCCGAATGAAAATAAGCCTAGTACACAACAGTTGATGAGGTGAAGCATGCTGATAGGACACACTTATTTATCATTTACGGAAGGAGTCTCTAGTGTCAGTGTTTTGTAACAGTCAGAATACTACATCCGCACGTACAGTGACTCTCGAGGGACTCACAAGAAATCTAGTGACTTCCAGCGACAAGAACCATAGTGACCACTGTCAATGCAACAAAGTTGAGAAAAGTCTCACTTAATGAAGACTGAAGAGCTCATGCTGCTTCTCCTTTATCTTGTATGATATGATGGATATATTCATTACTAAATTTTATACACAAACACCAAATCTCCCTCCAGAATGGTGCTAGTTGCAACACCCACTGATAATCGTTGGTACCATGGCAACCAGTAGTAGGAACGCCTACTGACGACTTCATCGTACAGTGACTGGAAACAGGTCAGCAATAAACTCACTGTGTGTGTGTGTGTGTGTGTGTGTGTGTGTGTGTGTGTGTGTGTGTGTGTGTGTGTGTGTGTGTAAGTTTCCCAACTGGGGAAAAGTGTTCAGGACAGCATGCTTCTCTCGTGTCACATGAGGATTTTTAAGTCCTTAGCTTCTTAAAAGGGAAATGTTAGTGAGGAAGTGACTTATTACAATGTACATGATAGCAAAAAATAAATATGGTGCCTCTCAAATCTTGACCTTAAATCTTGCACATATTTTGGACTCTTTAGTACACTTTAGAAAGAAGCTGGTTTTTAATTTTCATTTCGAGTTAGATTTGAAATTCAGCTGAGTTGTATTATTAATCCTTAAATCCCATGACTATTGAGAAATTTGTTGCAGAGTACGTCAGCGACAGTGTTTAGTGTGTGTTCTGTATAAAAGCTGTCAGGCTACACACACACACCTAGTTATCCAAATAAAATCTTATCTGTCGCAAACAAGGAAGTCTCATAAGTCTCCAAACCTGTCCTTTTTTTGTGGTTGTTTTCATTTAAAATGATTGAAAGCATTCTTCTGTAACGGAACATACAAAATAACAATAATAATAATATCGAATCCTTGTGGAAAACGGGTCTGTCTCACCAATTAAGAGTTGAGAAAGAAATCTGGCTGTATTTCTAAAAAACAAGGTCACACGTGCAGGGCCGTGTCCCCGTTCCACACGTCTCTGCATTCTCATTTCTCTCACGCCACCTTTATTGATTTGTTATCAGTTTTCTAGTGGTTGTAGATCATCGCTTTCCTGGGCAGTAGTGTGTGTGTGTGTGTGTGTGTGTGTGTGTGTGTGTGTGTGTGTGAGTGTGTGTGTGTGGAGGCTTGCACCAGTACAAATTGTGTTTTGATAAAAAATCACTTGTAAGTCAATATTTTTTTATTAAATGCTGCACTGACCTGATTGATGAAGATAGGTGTTGAGTCAAGAGCTCGTTTTTGGGGTGTTAGTAAGTGTGTGTGTGTGTGTGTGTGTGTGTGTGTGTGTGTGTGTGTGTGTGCGCATGTGCATGAGTGCGCACCGGTCTATATGTTACTGGTGAAAATGAGTGTTTGTTTATATGTAGAATATGTTATATAGTTAGATTGTGTGTAGTGGTTAGTGTGTGTTTGTGTTTAGGATAGGCGTGTGGTAAAGGGGTAACAAACACAGTCTCAGCTGTTCAACACCTCACTGTCCCCAAACCTCCCCCCACCCCAGTTTATTTATCATGGCCAGGATGAAGATGCTGATCAATAGTTTTAATCTGGACGTAAACGTATTGACTCGGCCTGCTGCCTGGCCACTCCCGCACATTAACCCGGTCCATCAGCTGCTGGGACAAATGCAAACTCACACTCTGTCTCTCTCTCTTACACACACACACACACACACACAAAAGGTCTATCGCTCCTCACCTGGGTGGGTTTAGGGTTAATATCCTGCCACTCTCGCTAATGTCAGGTTTTCTCTCAATGTGTCCCATTTAGCGCTTTAATGCTGAAAATTGTGTGTTTGCCTTTCTCTCTAAAATCCAGTATATAAAGCTAATTCGGATATTTCCAAATGCCACTTGACCTCCATTTATTACTATAACACTCCTATGCCAGTACTATAACACTCCTATATATACCCATATATGAGTGAGTGAATTTTCAGATAAGTTCTCTTGGTAACATTCCTGACCTATAATTCTTGACCTATGACCGGGACACATCCACGTAATCTACCTAATACCTACACTGGAACTTGTACTACACACACACTGTGTACTCTAGTGTCAGGTTGTATGAATTTTAGATGGATAATGTCGCCTCAAATGGAACATCAGACTCATGTGATGCGACACCGCTGGTTTCAGCAGAATACGGTGAATATTTAGTGTTGAAAACGAAATGACACAACATAGGCTAATTTAGCCATCATGTAAATTTCTTCTCCTACATAAGCAAAGGTGTGGGTGTTGAGTGCATAAAGTATCCAGCTTGTTTTTATTATTATTATTATTATTATTATTATTATTATTATTATTATCCCAACACGGACTTCTCACTTCAGAGATAAGTCGAATGTAGCATGATTACTAAAATAAAGTATAAGAGCCAATCATGTTCCAGTATGCAAATACCTGCTGTGCATCACTAGTTAACCATAGAAACGGGAGAAGGGTGTGTTTACATTTTACATGCTCGGAGAATCTGAATTTCCCTATTAGTGTTGACAATGTTGTTGTCTGAAAATCTATTTGTGGAAACCTCGCGTAAATATAGAGCACGAACTGTCAATCATACACGGTAGTTAGGTAGGAACCTGAAGACACTGAAAGGTGCACAGACCTTTCCAATTGACTCAGATGTATGTGTGTGTGTGTGTGTGTGTGTTTGGATGAGATCCCCCGATCCTGTAGCGGACTATAAAAGAGTACGGACACTCTGGAGGAAATGTTTAACCTGTCAAACTGGACTTATCCACTACAGAGCTGTGTATAAATCATTCACTCAGTCAGCTGTGTGTTTCAGATCCAGCTCATGTTAAGAGGAAACCCTGGTGATGACTGAAACAGAGCTTAATCAAGACAAAAACAACAGAACAGCAATGGGTAACACATTTCCAACTACACACACACACACACACACACACACACACACACACACACACACACACACAAGCACATCCCTGGACTGTTGGGTCAGTGCTCCACCTAGTGGTCGTAACCCTGACTGAACAGCACTCACCGTGAAATTGTCTTCTGTCTTGAAGTCGCTGTCTATGTAGACGCATGCTCGGTCAAAGTCTGACATCTCCGGGCTGGATTCGATGGTCCTGGAATGGAAGGAAAAATGGCAGTGTAGTAAAAATAAATACCACTTATAAGATCAATTCAATTCAGTGTTATTTGTATAGCACTTTTTACAATGGACATTCTCACAGAGCAGCTTTTACATTATATGTATATATTTATCCATATACATTTTATCCATAATGAGACACATTCATAAAGATGATATTAAGAAGAAATCTTGAGAGGAACCAGACCCAAAAGGGAACCTTATCCTCATGTGAGTGACTCAGGAGAGTGTGATTATAAATCACCATAGTCAATATCCATGGTCAAAATGTGCAACTGTGTAACCAGGACATTCTAGTTTTCACATGAAGTCTATTTTGTTGAAATATATGAACTGATGGAGACTTGAGTAAAAATAGAAGTGTAGAAAAAAGAAAGACAAATTATGAGACCCACTATGAAGTATTTCTGGTTATGAGGTCATGACCCTAAATGGGAACATGTCATATCAACATAATTAATAAGCCATTATAGCAGTCCCTTGAGGATTTTAGGATTTTGCAATTGCAGAAAGTAAAATAAATAAATAAATAAAATAAATAAATAAATAATCAAGCGAACAAGAACATGACAAGCAGTGTGTTTTTGTTCATTTTCGAGCTTTGAGCCAAGAAATGTCATGTAACGTATCCACATCACACATTCGATCCAAAGCTCTTTAACGTGCGTCCAACAGGAGTACAGCGATCAAACGAAGTCGGTACAAATGTGCTTTTACCTTTTAGATTAAAAGGAGAATCGTGGGCTTACAAGTTGTATCACAGTTCTATCGGTTTGGAAAAAGCTGCAGCAGAATAAAGCGTTTTTTGTTACAACAATCAGAAAAAAAAATCTGTTTATATCAACCGCTGTGAAATTCTCAAATCTAATTGGTAAGAAAATGTTTATTTTTATTTTTTAACAACACTGCAATGAATTATATGGCCTATTTATTTTAGTATTTCTATGGTAGCGGGTCATAGTAAACATACTCATTGATGTGAAACTCAACATTTATTCAACATTTTTGGAAGGAGCTTCCAGGGTCGGAGCTTTGTAACCGTCAGTAAGTTTTCCGACACGTAAAAGTCAGCTTATGTATTTTCGCTTCACAGTAACTTTGATTGATTGCTTGCGTGGGCAATGGTGGTTAAGGCCCTGGGTTGTTGGTCCGTGGCTGCCAAGCCACCAGTGTTGGGCTCTTGAGGAAGGCTCTTAACCCTGTTTGCTCTGATTCCAACTTCCTAAGCTGGGATATGCAAAGAAAAGTATTTCACTGTACTGTAATGTATACAGTATGTGTCAACAATGGCTGCTGTTTGTTTATTCCCTTCAACAGAACTACAGGATGGAGAAGGAATGACTGTTTAGAACAGGATAATGGAAGTAATAACAGGAAATCTTAAAGACATTCTACAACATTAAAGATACCTATAAAGGGTTCATAATTATGACATTCTTTAAAAAATGAAAAATTGTGTAATTGTCCTCAAATTGCTGAGGTGTAAGAGGAATAAAACACATCAGGGTATGATGCTACAGAAATGTAATCCAAGGGGCCAACATCTTTGATTACTTTCCTATACCAGTGATACACACAGTCATGTTTCAATCCTTTAAATAAAGCCTTCAATTTGTTAAAAAAAAGTTTGATTTGAACCCACCAGAAGAAGTTTTCAGCATGGGCCATGTTGGCTTTGTAGTCCTTTCCTCCAACCTCTTGAAAGTGCAGAGCGACAAAGCGGGGCTTGTAAGTGTCCATGGTCTGCTCACACACATAAATGAACACAGAGATCATTTGTATTGCTTTGTACGTGTTCAGTATTCTCCATATTCCTTTTTTACAGAGTGAGACTTAGCATGATGTGTCTGTGATAAATGAAACAGCAAAAACAAAACGATGATACTAGAAAAGTGAGAGCTGCCGAACTCACTGTGTAGAACTCCCTCAGCCAGTCGTACTGGATTTCACCCAGCTGTGGACGAGAGGATGGTACTGGTGTCAGTGTCAGAGTGATTCGGCTTATAGAACATAATTCACTAATATATTCAATAAATACACTGTGACTGAGAGGAAGGTAGAGCGTTTATTTGTTGTTGTTTTTTTAAAGACTATATTGTGTATTTCAGTTCCACTTAACCACTATCAGCCTTCTTTGTGCTTCTCTTCGTCAATGTGTGTGTGTACGTGTGTGTGTGTGTGTGTGTGTGTGTGTGTGTGTGTGTGTGTGTGTGTGTGTGTGTGTGTGTGTGTGTGTGGCTATTTGTTGCTTCAAGATTCTTTCTGTTCTATAAATGGAAACTTCATGCAGCCGTACTATCAGTGATCATTTATCAGCACTGCCCTTGCTCTGCATTCTGCCTCACTTAAAAAAAGATCAGTCACTTTAAGAAAGCGTTAAATCCAGAAAAGCAAATAAATTAAAAAAAAAAGTCATGTGATTTTCAAAGCAGTATTAATAATGTATATAATTATG
Organism: Tachysurus fulvidraco; assembly: GCF_022655615.1. Lineage (NCBI taxonomy): Eukaryota > Metazoa > Chordata > Actinopteri > Siluriformes > Bagridae > Tachysurus > Tachysurus fulvidraco. Next base: position 21,935,517 of record NC_062531.1, on the reverse strand, counting down.
TAATGAATAATCGAATTAAATACATTACTGCGCCATAATAATATTAAATTACAATTATTATAATAACTGTCATGTAATATTAAGTGACTCATTGAAGCTTAGAAATATTATTATTGTTGCCGTTGTTGATGAAGCGACCAAGGATGTATCCTAAATCCTGAGGAACCTCAAAAATCTGTGATTAAATAAACAGAGCTTGAACAAAGAGCAGCAAAACTCTTGAAGCCTGTAAAAACCTGCAATGAAGGCCATGTCGTAATACATGAGACATAGGGGAAAAAAAAGCTATCCAAAGTACATGAGAAGAGAATGTGTGTTATGTGCATTAACAACCAGAGCCTTCTCTAATACGTCAATTTTGAACCGAGGCTCTCGGGTCACGTTCTTGGGTTACATATCAGTCATCACTAGACCGGTCTTGAGGAAAAAAGTGGTGTAGACCGGTTTCTGAACATGACGTTAGTTATAAGTATTCCCAAAAGCTGCTTGTGAGTCTGACATACTATCTACATATTATAAAAATAAACATTTTCTAAAATTTTATTTATTTTATTGAAAGAACGTTATACGATATATATTCTTTGATTTTACATTAGTTTAACTTGGGGAAAATGTTGAACAGGGCCGTGGTAGCTCAGTCAGCTTCAGAATTATTGGCACAAATCATCACTTAAGTATGATGGAGGTTGTATGCATGTTGTGGGGCTATTTTATTTTCTCCAACGGCCCTGGTGATATTATTATGGTTCAAGCAATCATGGACTCCGGAAGATATAAACGATGGTTCGATGTTTTTATGATAATAAAGTTCTACCTTAACTCAACAGATCATGCTCACAGGGCTTTGCATAAACTATTTGCATGTGTGTGAGTCAGCATTGGTCTACTACATGGGCAGAAACTGTATACCACTCTGCAATGCCAACATAACCACTTTCAATGAATTTCACCATCTTTTTTTTTCCGGTGCAGTAGTTACCACAGACGCAAAGTCAAAAGGCAATTTCCTTGCTTCGTTATCAAACATTGTTAAGGGAAAATCTTTAAACTGCAATTCCCTAGAAAAGTTAAACAATTTATCCTGGAATCTCTTTTAATTCATATAATAGTCTGATGTTATCATCTTTAAAGTCTTTCGATTCTATCATCACCTCCAGGACAGCAAACTGGTTTGGAATGTTGAAGTTGTTTATCAGAAAGCTCATTCATTACTTCGATGAAGTACCCGACTGTAATAAACAGAAATAAACAAGGTTCTCCGGGTGGAAATCTGAGATTGTGGGCAAAGAGCAATGAATAGAAATAGAAGGCTGTTTATATACATTGACTCAAATTAAATGTCAGTATGCACTTGATATTAACTTCAAATTTGGAACAAAAACTAATGAAAGGTCTGCATACAGAAGCATTCTCCCATATCAAGGAATTCTAGTAAAAATGGCTTCACTCATTCACTCCTTGAGTATGGAAAAAAAAAATGAAGGCCAGTGGAAACTTCATCTTTCTTTTCCACTCTCAGGAGATTTCCCCAAATTTATTTTTCATCATTTGCCTTTGCTGGACATTGGTCCAAAAAAAGCTGATATTTAAGTTGAGTTACTTGAAATAGTTTTTCTATGTGACTTCGGATTTGGGTTGAACAGGACATGTTTGGGAAAAGAAATTAGCGTTAAAAAGCAACAGTAGGAAAAAAGATAGAAAAAGATGTCTCGAGAAGCATAACTGATCTACATGAACAAAAAGCTGCTTTTTATCACCACTCTATCAGTTCTCTATGTGTAAACCATAATCATTTCAACAGAATATGGTTTGCTACAATCAGGTCACAGCTAAATATTTCATAACTGTTCTGCAATGAGACAGACAACACCTCGGGATTCTTACTCCTGTCATAGCTGTTAACTGTTAACATGAACTCAAGAAACCCCACCATTTTTGGAAATTTGTTTTCACAGCCAGCACGTCATTGCTGACCTGCTACAAAAGAGTCAAGAGAAGAGGCTGAAATTGTTCCGAGGAAAGATATTCATCTGTTTATGGTCAAAATGGACCAAAACACTCAGTCTGTGCCAAATATGGCCACTTAAGGTGGACACATTGCCAGATTTCCACTGTCGTACAAGCAGATATAATGAAGGCGACATCCTGACCAAAAGCCTTTAGACAACAACTTGGATGATTATATCTCACATCTCGATCTTAAAACCGTCACCAGAAAAGAGCTTCAAATAAACTTGTTTCTCAATGCAATAGCGGAACATTAAGTACCTTAACAACACACATCGCTGAATGTTATTTTGAATGTTTCTTGTGTGTATTATGACTGTTTATGTTTATGTTGTGTGTGTCAAACAAGTGGAGTGTTGTGGATAAGAATTTCCCCTTTTGGGACAATAAAGTATAAAGTAAAGTAAAGTAGTCAGTAATTCTGGATGTTGAAACAAAATTCAAATGTACTAACGCAGCTTGAACACCTCGATTCGTGCGCAAGATACAAAGCTTTCGGAATTGACCGGCACAATAACAAGGGTGGGAAAATCTCGCTTTTCTGTTGTTGGTTGTCCAGGTCGTTTATTTTTCCTCTAGGTTTATAACCTAGAGAAAAAATGAGGCTGTATAACTGGAGCTGATCAAAACATAAAAAATTTTGGGGTTGAGCAGAAATGGTGGTTTAATTCAGGCCCACATGTAAACACCTGATTCCTGTTAAACAATTCCCAGGGGTTTCCTCTCGGTACTAGGGTTTCCTTCCAGGTTGTTTGGCATCTCTTGGTTAGTATTTCACTTGGCTACAATTCTACCAATGACTTCCAATTACACGTCTCTCAGCAAAGTTGTCAGTTTGCTTGTGGACATTTTCGCGCCCTGCCTTTTAAACGTGAGGCAACAAGTCGACAACTTCCGGATTTATTTGAATGCGCGGTTCAAACCCATAGAGACTCACACTACTGAAATTAAGCACGTAATTAAGGGGTAATTATCTATTAATTCACACTATTTAGTGTGGTAGTATGTAGGGTGGTGAACCTGGACCTGTATACGCCTGGTTTATGGTGATCAGTAAACGGTTTAAAAATGTACAAACGTTTAGTTATAGCCTGGGGGGGAAAAACAGCTGTGGAAGTTTTTCAAAATTAGCATTAATTATTTAGTTATTTCTGCTAACCTAAGTGACATGTTTGATGTTGAAGTACTTTTAAAACGTTTCAGAGCTGGCGGTCGATTTCCTGTTTAATTTAAACACAAACAGGCTGTTGATTGGCTGCTGGTTTCCTGTCACGACACAAGCGGTGAACTCTCTCAGCCAATGCGGTGACAGCGCGCTTCGAGCAGGCTACAGCGCGCTACTCGAGCCCGTGGATTCGAAAAAGCTTCGCGAGGCCTGGTGAAGCCAAACGAGTTGCGCCGAAATTGCGCATACTACCGCCACTAAACAGTATGTCAAAACACTGCGCGCCTATAATCTCGAGTACTATTTTGACATACTATTTAGTTGGCTAGTGTGACATTTTTAAAAATTTAAGAAGCCTAATGCTAAAAAAAAAAAAAAAGGTGGAAATAGACTTTAAAAAAAAAAAAAATAGTCCCACTGCGCAGGAATTCAATATCCTTGGAGATGTCGAAACCTGGATTACAACTAAAAGAGGTGGTTTCTCTGGTATTATTTTTACCCCGAGTTCCAAGATAGCGTTAATTAATAGTGCTGATTATAAAAGGCTTCAATTTGTCGCTTGGTAACCTCAATTAAATGTCCCATCCAAGCAGTTGACACAATTTGAAACTTCTATCTTTATCCTTTATAAAATAAACAAACGTAAAACGAGACGTCAGTTGAAGGTAATAGTTGGTATACTCACATTGTCAAACAACGAGCCAACATTTGCTGTGACTAGTAAAATGTCCGTGAGCGTCTCCATCATTATCTAATTCCAGGTAAACTAGAGTCCAGGATAGAAAACTCTTCGGACAGATGGATGGATGGACCTTCAAAAGAAATAGCTGAAAGCAAACGTCCAGAATGTTGCTCTATCTGATCTTCAGCACATAGTTCATATCGACACTCAATGCACTACACATATCATGGTGATACACAGGTTTAACTGAAGTCTCTTAACGTTTCCCACTTTCTTTCTTCAAGTCCACTTGACACGGTCCTCCTCCTGCTATCATGTTCACTAGATTACAGGTTCTTACCGGCATTAACATAACACAGCACAACACACTGCAGTAGTTTTTACAGCACTGCATCACATCAAGCGTCTTTCTGTCTCTGTTTATTGCTCGTAAAATCTGTAAGACACGCCCACTACGGTGCTGTCTAGTGTTTAAACTCCGCCCCGAAACGGAGTGGACGTAGTGCACACATGCACGACCAAAAGTTTGGGTTCAGTCTACTGTAAGTACTGTATAGCCTGGATATACCTTCTATAGGATTTAATGTCCATTATAAATAATACAGGGCAAGACTGTGTTGATATTACTTCGATTCTTCTTCTTATTATTATTATTAATATTATTATTATTATTATTATTATTATCCATACATAAATTTTCTACTGCTTATCCGGAACCGGGTCGCGACCCGGTATTATTATTAGTATTATTTATTATTATTATTATTATTATTATTATTATTATTATTATTATTATTATTATTATTATTATTAGTAACAATATTATTATTGTTATTATTATTATTATCGTTATTATTAGTAGTATCAGTATTATTATTATTATTATTATTATTATTATTATTATTATTATTATTATTAATTGTTGCTGTAGTAATAAGAGTTAAAATAGTTTTACTAACATTGTTGCCATTTGTTCCTTTCCTGCTATCCTTCTTCTGTATATTTTATCCTTTATTTGTCATTGTCATAGCTGGATGGGGTAGGATGCATATAATGGTTGGTGGATGTGCAAACTATCTATTGCAGCATTATAGAATGCACTTGATGTGCTGCATGGAATCAGAATGTGAGCAGATTTACAAGGAATTTGTGGTTTTTAAGGTGCTCTTGGTACATCATTATATATATATATATATATATATATATATATATATATATATATATATATATATATAACATTACAGACCTGACACTCGGCTCTGTAATGTTAATGTTACAGGCTTAAAACCGCACTTTACATTTATATGTTTGATGTATGTATAATGTATGACTTACATTATATACCTGATACATGAATTCCTATTTAGTTTGGCTTGAGGATTTTGTATTTATTCCTTTAAAATGGGATGAAGCATCATTAGATAAGTTTCTCTACATGAATAACATTTTGTATTAAATTTTCCCCCTATCCTATTCACACAGTTGGCTATTCAGCAAAGTGCAGTGTGTGTGTATATGACCAGATGTGCTTCTTTATTGTCAGGCTGCGACAAAAAACAAAATCAAATGCACATATTCATAAGATAATTTGCTTTGGCAGTTTGCCAGGAATAGCTTGGGCTTAACACAACAGGGGGTAAAATGGTGAATCATGGAAATGAACTGGGCTAATGTTCATATCTCTGAACAACGACAAGATTATTGCAGCTCTGCTCAGTTTTATATTCACTGGGGTTTGATTCCCATTTTGATGGAAACTGGAAAAATTAATACTAGTCTTCATGCATTCGTTCAATTAATCATTCATTTAAACATTCTAGTCTTTCCAACTTTTAATGTTTCTCTAGAACACCCAAGACTTACTAATTTCGGCTTTTTCTTTTTCATTCATTCTTATTTTTGCAAATGTATCCTACTATGGCCTCCAGTAAGAACTATAAAATTTGCTTTCATGTGTACACCCTCGTTTAATATACGAAATATGAATTAAAAATAAAATAAAAAATAAAAATATTAAAAAAAACAAACACACCAATTCTACACTGTATATATATTATATGTTATTTAAAATTCTGTGAACTTGCAACAACATAACAGGAAGCTTAAATAATGTGATTTGGGGTTTTACAGTTTTCATGGTGTGGATTTATCATATTGAGTAGCTGGCAAAGTTATTTTAAAAAGTTGAAAGATTATTTACTAATCATTGTTTTCTACAATATAATACAATATACAATATACTATTTCTAATATTACAATATTCTCTTCTACTGCTAAAAAGTAATTGAAGGTTAAATGGGCTACCATTTCTTACAATGTTAAGAAACACACAATATAAAGTATAAATATTAGTATTTATTGCTTATGTTAGGCAATAAGTGAGTGTTAAAAGATTAAATGCCAAAGAAACATCTTCACAAAGAAATCGTCATTCATATCAACATTGACGTGTTATATGATATGGTCAGAGATGCAGATACAGAAAAAAATAACAGCTGTTTTGTTTTGATATTAAACATATGACACACTTAAGTAATCTTTGTACATTTTTTATTGAGCGATTTCATCCATAGACATGTCAGATAGAGGAATGGGTGGTAGAGATTTAAGAGTTTACTTGAGAGAAGGATTCAGCCTAGCAGAAGCCTCCCAGCAGCACTCATGCAAATAGTGCAGTTGACCCAAAAATATGCTCGCAGGTAACATACACAAAGCCGGAGTCTGTACATTGACTCCTGTCCAGTAGATAGACAACTTGCTTGTCCTACACTTTCATTCATAATGTCATTGTACACAATGTATACAAATATTCTCAAAATCAGCCAGTCTCAGATGATCACTAGACCTCTCCACATGCTGCTTCACAGAGGTTCTCATCCTGCCCTCTTCATCGAAGCTGAAGGTCATGTGGTTGATACTTTACTACATATAAATAAGTGCATTTTAGACCTGGGGCACATTTAAAAAAAAAAAAACAGATTCAACTGGACTGAAGTAGTTTGGCAACATTTCATAGTGTCTATCGTGAATCTAATAGAATTATTAGTCCCATTATTGGACCCATTAGCTGAAGTACCCACATTTGCAAGGACATAATGCCATCATCAGGGTGTCAGGTCTTGTTTTTGACATGACATTATATGTGAATGTGCTAAGAAAATAGATTCACAAATCTCCAAAAAAAAACCACCTGAGTCAGAGAATGTTTATAGCAACCAGTTTGCCATAGAGAATGCGTGCTTAGAGACCTTACCAAGTGGCTACGTTATTAAATTGTTGCATTTATTGACTCAAATGTAATAAGTGAAGGAAGTGACTGCTGAAAATCAAATCCCTTCTGTCATCAACAAGACATGGCTCACAACACAATCCTGATGCTTCTTTTTTTTTCTTAAAGACTCCGTTTCTTTCCTGTCCAGTCACCACAGTCATATTTCATTCCACTTATTCTTTTTATTCCTCAGGAGCGACTTCGGTCTTCATGAGTTCCCACCAAAATCTTGCTGTACAGTTTCTGTTGCTCTTCTTTAAAGGTGTTTTTTACTTTTTCACGCTTTAAGCCACCGTCCCTAAAAACAAAACATGTAGTTTGTTCCGGTGTAATAGATAATAAATAACAGATATTCAGGACACAGTTGTCAAAAAAAAAAGAAAAATTGTAGAGAATGTTTTGGGGGTTTTTTGGTTACTTGTATAAGATTGGTTATAGTTCATTTGTTCGTTTGTCCATCCATCCATTCATTCATCCTTCCATTCATTCATTCATTCATTCGTTCATTCATTCATCTCTCAAGTTAATGTACCATTTACCCTACACAGGCTCTCTGGGGATGTTCTTGTTTGTGTACCAAACCAAAACAAAGCTTTTCACGGTACCGAAAAACTCCAGACATTTTTTTTCTAACCCATTGTGGTATATGATATATACAACATGGGATATGATTTTATGTTGGTTTAACTTTTTACGTCACAAAACCAGAGGTGTATACATTTTTATAAGCCCTGTAGAGACCGTTTCTGTGATGTGATGTAAAATTGCATCCATAAAATCTGATACATTGCTTTGTGAAATGTGAATTCATACAGTCAATATACTTTATTAAAAATTTTCAACTGTATATTTATAGATTTCATGTTTGTGCGTATGTCAATTTCAACAAAATTCCCATATTTCAGCTTCATATTTCAACCACCGATATATTCTCCATGCCGGCGTGTGTGTGTTTTCGTTAGAAGTGAACTTTTCTGATGCTAATGTTTACTTACCACAGCAGGTCCACCAGGCCACCCTGTCTGGCGATAGCTGCTTTAACTCGGTTAGCGAACTGCACAGCGTCCTCATTTTCCTGTTAATACAAACGCACGAGGCTGAGCTTAAAACATTTGAGACCTTTAGAAGGTGTCAGGTGTTTAGGCTTAATTCTGTGACAGTTTGAAAGAGAAAGAGAGTATTTCTGTCTGCTTTCAGGGTCACAGGAGTTCACACACACACACACACACACACACAAACACACACACACACTGCAGTATGACTGACATTTTACACTGAATTACTTCTTCTGTAGACAAATGGCACTACTTGGCCCCTTCCTATCCTCCACTCTGACAGTTTCACGGAACCTGAATCAAAACCAGTGCTGTGTTTTCAGTTGCCTGGCAGCAACATCAACATAGTTTAAGACATTTGTTCCTGTACAGAACCTCACACTGTGATTTAAGAACAGGTTGACATGATTTGCTCATGGTTATCCATAAAGAATAACCTGTTTAAAAACCTGCACATTAGGGCCATTGAATTTCCCAATTCCTAATTACTTTTACATAACAGCATTTAGCTAGAATAAATATGGAATTAACGGGCAAGAGTCATACGTGGCAAGAGTCAGGAATCCTCAACTGCTTTGTTTTTTGTTTATTTACTTTGCCACGTGTCTTTCTTGTTTTGAATCATTTCCTGTCTCCGTCCCTGTCATGTCATTTCCTGTTTCCTGCATGTGTCCTTATGGACCAGACCTGTTTTCAGTTCACAGTCTTTGTGAAGTGTACGTTTAGCGTGTCTTTGTCTAAGATGTTACCTAGCCTCCTGGGTATTGTATTTCATTGCTTAAGTCTTACCCATTTCATGTCTTCATTACGCCTGAAGCTTTGTTTTGTTTTGTATTAGCCTAGCTATAGTTGTGTGTTTAGCGAAGTTCAGTATCCTGAGCTGGTTTTGTTCCTGACCTGTTTTTTGCCACGTTTTTTTGGATTTTCTTTGTTTTTGTTAATAATTGTGTCCTGCTCTTGTCCTTACAGTCTACATGTGTTCTTGAGCCCCAGATTGACAACAAGAACTTCAATTATGGCACAAAAAAGAGAATATGGGCCAAAAGCCATGCAGAAGCTAAGTCCTTGGAGATTTTTCCATCTTATAAGGCACTCGAAGTGAAGCTCCTTCCTGCTGATTTGGCTGCCGTAGCTATAGATTTGCTTATGTTTTCTGTGTGCTGATTTGAAGAAGCATTACCACCAGTAGACACATTTGCATGGTCTCATGCAAAGCTAGACCTTAGTTTCCAATCTGTGGTGGATGAAGTCAGGCTCCAGGAACTGATTTGAGTACCGAAAGCATTGATGCAAAGAGCGGGCTTGCCATGCAAGTTAGTACACCCTTACTCTGTGTGTGGCTTTGCTCACCTGTCGCCTCATGGGTGGTAGGTACCACACGCTGCAGACGATGGCCCAGCTGCTCATCATATGGAGGAGATAATTCACCATGCCGAACTTGCTGCTGTTCCAGAAAGCGTCCCCGAAGCGAGGGTCATACTATAGAAAGCAATGGCAATATTATAAAAAATAAAATGGATGAGGCTATTTTATAAAACTTGTTGTATTTGACATCTGTAAACCTTGATGGCCACTGGGTAGATTGTTGAAGCGATTTCAAAGCTTCCCTTCTTAAACATCATCACGGACGTGTTGTTGATGCAGGTGCCTGTAAACAAAATTCAACAAACGCAGCTAAATCGAAGCCAACGGCAAATTACTGTATACGGTGTATGAAAAGCTGTCCTGAAAATGTGACACTCACCTTCAGGAAAGATGAGGATTGGAAGTTTGCTTTTGTCCTTGACATGATCGCTCAACCTGCAGTGAAATTAGATTGACTTGTATAAAAGCTTGATAAACAATAAAAAAACATATCGAGCTATGTGTTGCATGTTGTCTAGGCTGCATCTAAAAAGAGCTGTTAAGACAGCGGATATCTGTTCTTAGAAATAAATCAAAAAGGTAATGTGAACTGAAAGAGATAAATGAATGTGGGATATGAACCTGGTAGAAGTGCAGTTGTTTTTTTATTGGCTTACATTTATATGATTTACTCAACTGCAGTAATGAAGAATTAAGAATACTTTGGCTTTATGTAATGCACAAGCACTAAACCGCTTAGTCACTTATGACACTTGGTATGTGGCAGTCTGGCACCATGGCACTGACAATGTGGCAGTGAGGTAATGTGGGACTTAGTGACAGACACTAGGGTTCTGTTGAAATGAGGCACTAAGTGGCTGTGACACTGATGCATGGTGACCTTGGGCACTGAGGCAGTAGTGTACTTTTTGACTGAGGCACAGTGTGGCTGATACTGTCACATTGAGGCACTAAGGTGCTATTGGCCTGAGGTATGGTGTCACTCTGGTACTTTGGCAATTTGTCACTGAGGCACTTTAGTGCTGAGGCAGTAGTGTGCTTTGGTCTTGTGTCAGTCACACTGCACAGTGTCAAACTTCCACATTATTACCACATTGCCCAAATGACTCAGTTCCACAGTGACTCTTGTGCCTTTGTGTGTCAGTGCTGCCGTGAATAAAAATATAGAATACCGGGAATAGATATAAGAATATGCTTTACTGAAACGTTCAGATGGAACATTTCTTTGTGTTGAAAATTCCAGTGTGAACAAACTGGGCACTGTAAAGGCAGCAGTTGTGCTGCAGTGTTACCTTTTGACCACAAGATGCCGATCTTTGACTTCAGAGCGTTCAAACCAGATGTGTGGACAAGCCTTCACCATGGACCTCTGAATGATTCCCATCAGACCTCCATGGATCTGTCCTACCTTAGACACAGAGTCTACTGTATTACTACATCTGGGTATTGCACAATTAATAAATTATGACACACACACACAGAGAGACTCTTACCATTGCATAATAGCCATCACTGGCTAGCATGAGGACGTCAATGGGTGACGTGTGGTTGGCAACACAGATTCCACCATTCTTTGGCTTATTCTCACTAAATGATGCACAAACACACACAAAGCACCAACGGTCGCTTTAGAGAATTCGCCATTCCCAAAATCAATCTATCTAGTTTAAACAGAGATCGCAATCTCTCACTATATGCTTTAAATAAACAGCCGTCTTATGAACCCGGTGTCTGGCAGAGATGGCTCAGGAGAATTCCTCTCATAGCTTACAAGCTAGCACAAGCTGCAGTCTATTCCTCTTGAGCAAACAGCTGGTCTCTTTGTCGGTATAGCTTTATGGATCTGTTACTACAGGCATCAATAACAGCTTTCAAGTACACCTCATCTCTTAAAGGTATTACATTAAAATACAGGTCTGACACGACTTTAAATAAGATGAATCCATGTGTGTCTTATGTATATTCGGGGCCAGATTTCTATAACAATGGTGAGTGATGAGATCACATATAGCTCAATAAATCAATAAGTCAATAAAAGCAGTCTTTTTGAATAGAGACATCCGGCTGCTGTGTGGACCATAATTCAATCCCAACTGAACTAAATCAACATTGTCAACATTGACAAATAAACATTGTCAGGACTAAATTAGGTCAGGCGTGGAAGCTATGTCCAAATATCCCCAAAGAGACGGTTGAAGACTTGTTACCGAATCAAACGCGGTAGGCACCGAATCAAAAACAGCAGGTTCTGAATCAAACACAGTTAGTACTGTATCAAACATAGTAGGTACTGAATCAAATTCAGTAGGTACCGAATCAAACACAGCAGGTAGTGAATCAAATGCATTAGGTACCAAATCAAATGCACTAGGTACTGAATTTAATGCATTAGGTACTGTATCAAATGCAGTAGGTCCTGAATCAAATGCATTATGTACTGAATCAAACACAGCAGGTAGTGAATCAAATGCATTAGGTACCAAATCAAACACAGCGGGTACTGAATCAAATGCAGTAGGTACTGAATTGAATGCAGTAGATATTGTCACAGTCTGTGATTTCCGAGTACACACACAGACTATGCAGAAGTGCAGAATTTATTGTAAATCCTTTATGTGTGTTTATGTGTGAGTATGTGTGGTCTTACCTGTGATGGTAAGTGATGATAGCAGTAAGCCCTCTCACACAAATTCGGTAACACATCAAATGCACTTTCTCACTAAGAAAATTCTTCATCCTACACAAACACACAGGTGTTAACAGACCAGACATTAGGATATGCCATTTTCCTCATAAATAAGAAGTGAAACAAATGCCTTGTTATAATAAATGGATTTTTTGTGTTATAATTCATTGTTATGTTCTATTCGTACCTCCCGTTAGGCAGATATCCGACTAAAGTGGTAAGGACGACCAACAGAGTCACGCCTGTGATGGCGAGCGTCAACCTAAAAAATCACAATCAAAACAGAAACGTCCAGTAAGCAGATTAATCACATCACAGATCTCAGAGGTTGTTAAGTCTTTAATTAACATACTACACACATAATACACACATAATACACACATAATACACCATGGACTAAAATAAAAAAAATCTTTTTAAACAATGGACATAAAGTACTCCTCCAGCTACTATGGTGTATAGTAGGGAATGTGGATTAAGGTCGCTTTTCCAGGCAGCTTCTAATCTCACCGATGCTGCACCCGAGGAGCAGCAGAATTAATCTGCAGTTACAGATATGTGTGAATAAAATAAAAAAAACTTAAAAAATATGATGAATCTGCATATTTGTTATTTATTTAAGTTTTTTTTAATATACTGTTTTTAATAAAATTCTATTTCTTGTATAAAATGTATCATTTTTAGTACATTTTTAATAATTGTTCATTTCTTTCACGAATTATTACAAACTTTTATTCTGATACTTATTTCATTTTATTTCATCTTGTCGATTCTATTTTCATGATACCGACCATCAAAAAGCGTTTCATGACTGTATGATTCGTGTCATACTGTGATTTTGCTTTGTGAAAATCTCCTGTAGTAAGTGCATGCTGATAAGTATACAATCCAAAAAAATTATACTGTTTAAATACCAAATTCACAACTGTTGTCATTATTACTGTAGGTGGTGTTTATGATGTTTCTGATGTTGTTGCTTGTTGTTGCTGTTTTTTAATATTATTGTTATTTTTCTCTTGAATATTGTTATTTCTTTATTGTTGTTTTTTTGTTGTTGTTGTTGCTGTTGTAGATGGTATTGATGTTTCTGTTGTGTGCTATCATTTTTTTTGCTTGTTGCTGGTGGTGTTATTGTTATTAATGTTGTTTGTGTTGTCATTACTGTTGATTGTTTGTTGTTTCTTTTTTCTATTATTATTAATAATAATAATAATAATAATAATAATATTTTCTGTTGAATATTGATTTGTGTAGGTTTTCTCCCCCAATACTCTCTCTCCCAAGATTCTCTCTCTCCATCTCTCTAACCCTCTCGATGCATCACCTGAGAGGCAGCAGGATGCAGTAGCGGATGATCAGCCCGAGCCCCCAGAGCACTGTGAGACGTATGCTGATGTGTCTGAAGTTGTTGTTGCTGCGCGTCAGCAGGTTCCAGGACTCAAGCTCCTCGGCTGTGAAGCGCTTGGTCACTTCATCATCTACAATGCTCTCAATGCCACGCCGGCAGAAATAGAAGATATCTGACACAGCAAACTCTGAGGAGGAAGGGGAGGAGCCTTCAGGAGAGGAGGAGGAGCCAACCAGGTCCCGGCAGCTGCCGACACGACGGATTTCTTTCAGCTCCTCCTCCAGAGAAGTGGGCTCTTTGGCTATTAAGCCTGAAAAAGAAAAAAGTATTAATGAAAATGTTACATGTTTTATCAACACAAGGCCTAAAACCCCTCTAAGGCCTTCTAGGACCCCATGCTGTACTTTTTTAAACTTTCCGTACATTGTGATTGTAGGTGGATTAGCTACATTAATTGCCCCTAGGTGTGAAAAAGTGTGTGCGTGCGTGCATGTGTGGTCCTACTGAAGATGAACGATAAATATCAGTCAGACAATAAATACAAGTGTTAGTTCTCTGAGAATAAAAATCAGAAGCTCCGTGGTGTCTCAAAGATTACACTGGCTCATGTTTACCTCAGAAAGTCCTAGTAATGGCTAATAATACTAGTGTTAGCATTCTAATAGAAGCTATTGTGAAGGATTTGTGTATGTTATATTAAGCCCACAGTATTGAGCACATTTCAGCTGTCTGTAAGTTAACAGATGGCCAACACCAGTGAAGAGACCCCACCAAAACCAACAATAGACACACAAACACGACCGATCCAAGCTGAATAACACAAACCCCTATAAAGATGAAGCACAGAAACAAATAAGAGCGGCCGAGGAGCCGCCAAAGTCAAACACAGAAGACTCACCGTTCGTGTAGGGTTTATACAAAAGTTGATTTTTCTCCTTGGCTCCTCTCTGGATCCGCATTGTGGCCCACTGAAAAACACAACAAGCAGGACTTTAAACTGTTGTGTGCAAAAGTATTAGCACCTTTAAACGTGAAACATTTCTTGCAAATAAATCTGTTGACAAAAATTTACGTTTACGTTACAAGTCGCTGTAATGAATAATAAAGCGCCACGACCTTTAAAAATGCTGATTAAACAGTGCTGTTTGATCAGAAGTACAGAAAAAATGTCAGTTTGAATTGTCTGCGAATTCAACGCGGTGTCAAATTAAGTCAAAAATGTCATATTGCACATTAATAACTAGGAAGATAGGCAGTAGTGTGTGTGTGTGTGTGTGTGTGTGTGTGTGTGTGTGTGTGTGTGTGTGTGTGTGTGTTTGTGTGTGTGAACAGTTATTACAGTTCTGGCCTTGGGGAATAGTTGGCTGATGAGTGAAAACTTATTTATTTATTATTAAACAAAAAGAGTCTAACACTTTCCTGTTGGTTACTGCAGGATCAGGGACAGGTTAAGTTGTAGCATTCACTGGATTAATAATAATATTAATATCAGGTCCTCACAAACATGTGCATAAAAACCTTCCACAATAATCTAAGTTTATTTTGAAGCTAATGACTAGTGTACTGAAGTGGGGATAATTGCCGAAAGCACGGATTTTCCTTGTATTTTCAAGTATAAAAACACAGCACTAACACTATCTTGTTTTACTGAACTTTATTGAAAAATACTTTAGATGTCTTGTTCGCGGATTCCTGCAAATACCCAAAGGCGTGCGTATGTTGGACTGTTTATCGTTTTCCGATTTGATAGGAGGACAAACTGTACTGAGTGCTGTATTTCAGTAGTGTAATTCTAGCCTTGCTATTCAAAGAGGCAGCAATTATAAAAGCTGCTTACAGAGATACTTGCTACAGTATGCAGGGTAAAAAGAATGTACCCTGCTATGGACAAGTTACTTTATTTAGTTTTTCTGTACAAAGCCAATCCGTTAGTATCAAACATATTTGTTTGATGTTACTGGTTTCTATACAGGAACAGTCAGAAAAAGTCTTGCACAAGTGTTTGTGTAACGGAACAATTTTCGCAACAGACAGTGAGAGAGAGAGAGAGAGAGAGAGAGAGAGAGAGAGAGAGAGAGAGAGAGAGAGAGAGAGAGAGAGAAATACCAGGCCTGCTAAAATTATCAGCAGCATTACTAGAGGCCC
Source organism: Tachysurus fulvidraco (assembly GCF_022655615.1). Lineage (NCBI taxonomy): Eukaryota > Metazoa > Chordata > Actinopteri > Siluriformes > Bagridae > Tachysurus > Tachysurus fulvidraco. Next base: position 21,919,793 of record NC_062531.1, on the reverse strand, counting down.
CTTTTTCACGTTGCTCCTCCAGTCATTCCTTCCATCTGCATTCAGTTTCTTTTTTAACACCTAACTATCCGCCTCTGAAAAATTTGCTGATTTTCTTTCATCCTAAAAGAAGGATATTTTCCTTCTAATTGGCTGCTTACTAGTCACAAGCCGATGAACCGCCTCTCAACACCTAATTAAAGTGATGGTTTGGCAAATTTACATATTATCCGCCAATCAGCTAAGACACGTTTGGTCTCTATACTAAATATACTCTATACTAAAGTTATGAGGATGATGTCATTAACAAGTAATGGATGTTAGCTAAAATATTTCCTATAAATACAGTCCTGAATCTGCAGACGTTTTAAATACCATTGTTACAGAATGTAATCCTATTTTTAAAGCTACGAGATGTAATATTCTTAAATCTTCTGTGGTAGAAAAACAGTATTGCGTGCTCCATGTGAAAGAACATTACATAACATAGGGTTGGGACTGTCTGGCTCCAGAGTGGCGCAACTGTAAAGTATAAACGGAATAAACAATAAATCTCAACTTGGGTTCATTTAATCAGCTCTTCCTTGTTTTATTTGAATACACTGGGGCCAGACACAGAGACTCATGCGACATCTCATTGTTAATATACTCCCTTTCCCTATTTGCAAAATTGACCGGAGCTCACGAGTTTGAATCCTGATGCCACAGAATTACTCTCCATCCTGTGAGTCAGAATAACATTTAGAGTAATTCCTCTGACTGGGTTAAATCAGCAGTAGTTTGTTTAAGATGCGATGGTTATTTCCACCCGTCTTAGCAAATTAGCACACAAACACTAACACTAGCACACTAGCTTAAATCTACAAAAGAAAAGCTGCGATCAGGCAAGAAAAGGGCTGGAATCACCCACGCCAATGATTCGAATATAACTAAGTTTGAATTAGTCTCATTAGTCACTAGCTCTAATCCATTTCGAATGAATTTAACACTGGGTAACAATGCAAATTCCATCGTGAGGATAAATTTAATAACTAGGATTCTCTAGATTCAATTCACTTCTCACAATAAATGCTTCAGAGAGTTGGTGCTGTTTTGTAGGCAGGCAGAGAATGCTACAAGGCATGTGCACAGTGAGAGTCACGGCTGTAACTTATTGTTAACTGATAGTGCTACAGTACAACTGCCCCCTGTGACAACTGCCCCCACTCACACAAACTGTGGTAGTTTACCTTTAATTCATCCTCCTATCTAATATCTGACTAACAGTTTCCTGACAGATCTAAGCACTCACCTCAAACACCTTGAGCAGGGTGTTCATGTAGAGCCGCCGGATGCCAAAGGACACGTCAAATATAGCCGGCACGATGATGAACACCAGCAGCAAAGTGAACCACACGGTGAAGGAGACGCCCAGCAACGTGTATAGCAAGTTATGTACAGGAGACGTGAACAGACCCATTCTTGTACGTTGGCTCAAAAATCTTTCTCTAAATACGGGAGAAAGATCTAAGTGATCTAATGCAGGTCAGGATGTAAGTCTCCAGACCATGTTCTGTTCATTATTATTCAGTCTTCTCTTCTACCTGGAAGTGAAAGAAAATGCATTTATTTATCTGATTTCTTATCTAACACACTTGTAATATACTAATGACTGCACCTCAGACAAATTTTCGTGACTGCATCATTCATTCATTCATTTTCTACCGCTTATCCGAACTTCTCGGGTCACGGGTAGCCTGTGCCTAAGGTATATCAGGCGTCATGGCAGGATACACACACTCTCATTCACTCACGCAATCACACACTACGGACAAATTTTCCAGAGATACCAATCAACCTACCATGCATGTCTTTGGACCGGGGGAGGAAACCGGAGTACCCGGAGGAAACCCCCGAGGCACGGGGAGAACATGTAAACTCCACACACACAAGGCGGAGGTGGGAATAGAACACGCAACCTTGGTGGTATGAGACAAACATGCTAACCACTAAGCCACCGTGCCCCCATGACTGAATCATTCAATATGTATCGCTCTGTTTATTCAGAGTTACTTTCTGAACTTTCTCTACCTCTGTGTCCAACTTGGCAAAATTGAGTCTGTAGAAACTGGAGCTGTCCCCCAAATGACATACACTTGCACTTAGCACCACTTACACTATGCATTATAAATATAATCCATTTTGCAGTTGATGGCAAATAACAGGAAATATAGTGTGAGTGAAAACTCTACTCAAACTAGTACGTGATTCGAGACACACTTTGGGTTCTAAAGTTCCAAACTCAAGTCTAAAAAACATGGACGTTAACATACTGTTAACTTTCCACAACAAAATGCAATGCATGTTTTCCGAAGATTCTCTAGCTTCACATTGAGGAATAATAATAATAATAATAAAGTAGCTAATAAATAACGGAAATCTATCCTTGTATCCTGTCTGGTATTTAAACACAAACGCATCTGTTGGACAGATTAAAATCCAATTGGTTTGGTAACTATGCAAATCAGCTCATGACATTCAAACACAATCTTCGCACTGGATCTTGCTAATATATGTGTCACATTTTGGGTAGAGTTTTGGTGGTCAAATGTGGCTTGGGGGGGAATGGACGCATTTATACACAACATGTCAATCAAAGACGTTAAAATAAAAGGGTTACAAAATAAGTTTTGATGCCATTAAAATTCACATAGATATTATAGGCATGATTTCAGGAAAAAGTATTGGGGGTAGGAAGGGGTTGAAGACCGTAATGGAAATGAGAGGGTTAATTTCCCAGTAGCTCTGGGACATCTGAACAAGGAGCTGTTTGAGTGTGATTCCTCCCACAGTCCGGGAGTGGGAGAAGATCTGCTGCACTTACATAAATCTGACATTGGCAGAGCTGATGTGTCGTACTGCCACAGAGCTCATACTGTGATTCACAAACTGCTGCATGTGGACAAACACACAAACAACTATGTGTTGTCTAACCAGTAAAACTGAGGCAATTGTCACATGTTAATTATGTATTCTCAGCTTTTACTTAGCTGGCTGTCATGAAACAGCCAGTGTTACTAACTTTGTAATACTGTCTTTATTCATTTGCTCACTTTTTAGCCCACGTTATCGCGGACAAGAGTCTAGAAACAAATGTTGTGTCTTTTTGTATACACAATAGTGACTGGCTTTCCATTTCATATCACAGCTGCTGGCTAAACAGTTTAAGAAATCAAGTTCAGTCAACTCACCACCTAAAGCTTGACTAAGTTATGATTGTATGAACATTATAGTTTCCAACAACCAATCACTTATCACCATTACACCTAGCAACCATTCACAGATCCCCATTTTTTCTAACAACAAATCACAGATAACTCATTGTTCTCAACAACCAATCACAGATCACCCATTGTTTCCAACAACCAATAACAGATAACTCATTGTTCTCAACAACCAATCACAGATCACCCATCCTTAATTTTTCAAAACAAATTATACTAATTTTGTAATTACACAAATAGTTAATTTCTGATGCCTTGACCAAAGATTTTTGTTTTTCTGTAAGACATAAGTTATTCGATTATTATTATTATTATTATTTGAAACTATTATACTATAGCACTGTTGGCTCCACAAATGTATTTAACATGGAAGGAGTCTCCAGTTCAACACTTTGAAAGTCATCAAGAAATTTCAGAATGACAGAAGAGTTTGTAATTTCTGTTTTTTTTTTTATGTTTGTTTTTTGTCAAATAAGCTTCATTTGTTTAGATTATTAACTTCAACAATTGTACAAGAAAAGGTCTGGAAAAGAAAATACTATAGGGAAAGCCTATAGGTACATAACATATAGGCGATAACTTGAGCGATATCACGTACTAACTTGTCTCATAGTAAAAAATAAACCATACATTATGGTTAAACTATCTTTTTTTTTTACAATATCAAAACCAACAGATTTATTCTTTATTTATTGTCAATTCTGAATTCAAAAACTTCAAACAACGCATTTTCAATATGCTAATAATCATGATGAATATAATGAATATGCAAATTCGCTCGCGACTCCATCTGGATCATTCCTGCGACTTATTTAGCATACAGGAGCTACTTTTAACAATACATCGAAATATAAATGCGTTACATTTCAGCTGCGATTCATAACTAAACTCTAGTTGATCACTTGATGAACGTTTAGATGTCAAAAAACAAAACAAAAAAAAAAACCCAGTCAATTCAGACGTATCTACCAGAAAGAAATGAATAGATCCGCTTACATATTCCTCTCTATATACTGTATATACATCATGCATATTAATGTAATTAGAGTTAATCAGATTACCGCACATTTAAATAAATGACTGTATGTCGTGTTTTAACGAGTTAAATGTCATCAAAATACAGTTTTGAATATTTTCTATTTCTATGTCTAATGTAAAAAATATGTTATAAACTCACCACAGCGTCTTAAAAACAGACTCAACAGCATGTCAAATGGCTGTCGTCCAGCTTTGTCCACATCCCTTAGTTTATTCTGCAGGACACGACAGCCGGCTTCCACTCAGACCCGTGGAGCTTTTTCTCCCACCCGCATTCAGAAACTGACCAATCATAAACGTTCAAAGTACCCACGCGCTAGTGCACGAGGAGGGGTTTTTGAGAATACAGGTGGGGAAAAAAAATAACGCTTACGACGCTAGATAAGAAACTAACGTAATACCGCTTCAGAAGTAGAATCGGAACGAAACAGAATCCGACAGAATACTGCTCTCTAGTGGTTAATATCGGAACTGCATTGATATTCCTGTTGAACTAATCATGGTTCAAAGGAAAGGAAATGGTAGTTTAATTTAAAAAAAAAAAGGCTTATGTTATGTCCTGCATATTAATTTATATATGCAGATTTAAATGAAATTCATAGGTAAAAATATGCAGTAATCTTTAGTAGACTTGTCTGTATACATTATATCATACTGTACTATTTCAAAGCCAATGTAAGGAATAACAAATATCTCAAAGATAAAGGGAATTTCACAGATTTTTTTCTCTTTCTAATTCAACAAATTATTTATTATTATCAAAGATATTCACAATGTCTATTTATTTATTTCATCTCAACTTTAACATTCCCTTGAACTTCATTTTCCAGATCGAGGACAAACCACAGTCAAGAAGATAGTGCTCCTGGTATACAGATTAATATTAACTCGTTTCAGCTATTGTATTAGAAATAATTCATTATAAGGACTTATTATGACATCACCTTTTTAGATTTAGTCTTGGGTTATTTTGTTATGGGTGTTTTCGCCTGCATTTCCACTCATAGCCTACAGATAAATATTTACTGTGTGTTATTTACCATGTGTTGACGGAAAAAGGAAGCAACTGTTTGTGGAAGATTGTATGGCTAAGGAAGCACACTCACTTAGGTCAGGAAAGGTCACTGGACATTTTTATATAATAAGCTCCATGTGAACATTGATTTGTAAAGGTTCTTCGTTCAAAGCCTAGGTTATTGCAAGACAAAACACTCACCTGTTAAAAAGGTGATTAGAGTTAAAACTTCTTTACTCTTGAAAAGGCTCCGGGACACTGGCAGGATAGATAAATATCCAGATCTTTGCACCCTTTAATCTGTTGTTATCCAACATCAGGACATCTCAAGTCAACCTTAAACCCTGTTTCTTTGAAGTTCTCTTAAGTATCACAGCTCTCTCAGAGTAACTCAAGTGTCTGGCTTTCTCAGCCTCTATCAAAGATCACAGCACTTCACATTTGGATTTACACATTTAATCCAAGATGGTCTACAAATGATCTGAACAGATGATGGTTAAAGGACCCGAAAGAGTTTTGAACCACTAACATGACCTTCCAGTTGCAAAGAATATGCAATGGAAAGAATTTCACTGTGCTGAAATGTTCAGTGTGACAAATTAAGGCTTATCTTCTCTTTCAGATGCCACAAATGGATGTCCCTCTGCACCCCAAACTCAGAGGACATAAACACTATTCCTAACGGTTTGATGTCTATCAAGCTCCTAACATACAGAAAGTGCCAAGCTCCTTGTCAGATGACCATCCCAAATGATTTTCCTTTTTTAACTGAATGTCATGTTTGCAGTTGAAGCTACTGATCCTAGTTACAGCTAAAATTGTAATTCATGTGAAACAACTGCATGTTTGTGACTGGTTTCAGTTTTGGGATGAGGAGGTTGGTACCCTAACACTGCTGAACTCTGGTTCCTCCCAAGGTTTCTTTCACCCAGCTCTTCCTGAGGAAGTTTTCCCTTTCCTCTATTCCTTTAAGTGTTTTTTTACAGAGTAAAATTCAGCAGGAACACAGCTTGTATTTGTATTATTACAGCTATTTTGTTTCAACTCAGTGGGTTAAACAAACCAAATCCTAAACATAATGTAATTTAACTATTCCACTACAGCTGGCCTACACAACGAAAGTGCTGGAACCTTCCTGTTTGAAGTGACCTCAGGCGAATTCAAAAACTGACCTCAGATTAGCATTAAACCCTACAGCTCTGTGTTCCAGCTCAACAGGTGGTGGTTATGCTACGACCATAAGCTCTTTGAAGGTCATGAATGAGGTCAGTGATGGCCTTTAACAAGGAGAGTCAAAGAGCCAGACGGTTAGACCACGTTTGATGTCACTCAGATGTCTGTGTGAGCTGAGATCAGGTTTGATTTTCCCCATAATGACCTAGTTTAGCTATACACCAGGGGAAAGCTGGTCTGTGATCAGTTGTTAATGGAGGTAGGGAAAAAAAAGGTCCAAAAAATCGACAGAGACGGGAGGATTTTGGGTGGGCGATCTTATCATGATTGGCTGTGATGGATCTTACACTGAGGTTTCCCCCGTATATAAATACATCCACAGTAACCCACAGTGTTTATCAGGGAAGAGAATGTCCATTTGGTTATCAAGTTCCTTCAAAGAGGTAAGAGCCAAAGATTAAGTATTTGCTAATATTTTATATTCATATAAATTTAAATGAACAATGTCAATGTAGTAGAATAATTTTGTAGTAAAATTTTGTTTTTCTAACATCATTCTTAACCACACATTTAACTTTAAATCTTTGTCTTTTTATATGAAATGTTACATTGATATAGATGTTTGTTTGTTTTTTCTCATTTTACAGTATGTGCTTCATCAGTGCCTAAAAGTTAATTAACTACCAAGCTGGGGTTTTTTTTTAAGTAGGAATGATGTGGATCCTTCGAAAAGTCCAAGAGAGTGCCGAGAACATTCCAATGGAGATAAGCCGCCTTGTGGGTAAAAGCTCAGACGAGATCTCAGCAAAGGCAAACCTTCTCAACAAAATCCATAGAAATGTTCTGACCCCAGACAAAATTCCTGACTTCTTCCTGCCTCCCAAGCTGAGTAGATGCTCTTTAGTTGCAGTAGAGGGCATCGTTTCTCACTGCTTTGATGAAACTGGAACCAACTTCAATCAGACCATTCAAACAAATTCTGGCACAACTACTAAAGTGTTAAAGACTGATAAAAACAAGGGTGCCACGGTGGCCATAAGAGGCCAAATAAAGACAATTCCGTTTTCACTGAAAAACTATGAGTCTGGTTTTTTCGAGAGTCCAAACACTCGCCGCAAGGAGTCATTGTTTCACTCTGCGTTTTCCAGTTACACGCTTGAGCGGGTAACCAACAGGGTAATGCCCTCCATAAAACTGCCCTCCATAACACTTCTGAAAGTGGGCAGCTTGGAGAGTGACACCAGTTCTTCTGCTGACTCCTCACCTCACAGCTCACCACTTCCAATCAGGAGCAAACATGAGATTCATTCATCAAAAGAGTCTCTTCTTAAACATGATTCACTGTGCACTAAAAACAAAGATGACAAGATCAAATTCCAACCTGCTTCAACTTTAGCACCACCTCTTCAATTCCCACTGGACATGCTACATTGTCAGGAACGCCTCCATAGTGAGCACGTCCTCCTTCTCCCTCGCAGGGGCTGCGTTCGTCTCTCTGCTTCTCTTGCCAACATGGATGGAGATTTATCTACCGTTAGAATCCGGGTGATCTCTGTGGAGGAGCTGCGTGAACCCGGTGATCCCCGACCACTACACTGTGGTCTCACCTTGAGCCTGAGTCCAGGCAAATTGCAGCGGCAGCACAGCGCTATCATCAGGAACAGCCGCAACCCCGTGTTCAACGAGGACTTCTTCTTCACAGAGCCAGAAGGAGAGGAACAAGGGCTAAAGAACTTTGCTGTCAGGGTGAAGGTGCTGGAGAAGAACTCTAACCTGGGAAGGGCTTCAGTGCTCGGAGTTATCATCAAGCCACTCACTGAGCTACTAGCATTGTAAAAACAATACTGAAAAAGTATCTTTCCATCATGAAACTTTGATGGTCAAACCATAGAATGCTGAATTCTATAAGAAAAATAACCAAGTAAGGAAACCAGCTGCCTCGCAGCTCCAGGGTCTAGAGACCAATCCTGAGCTCCGGTTATTATCAACGTCTTCACTGTTTTGTATGGGTCCTCTCTCCCACCCACCCATCTCCCCCCACACTCCTAAATTTGCCCTAGTTGTAAATGAGTGTGTGATTGTGTGAATGTGTCTGCATGTTGCCCTGTGAAGGAGTGGCATCCCATCCAGGGTTGTGTCCAGCATTCTGTACAGACCACATCATCCTGACCAGGATAAAGCACTTAGACATGATGAATGAAAGAATAAATGAATATTTGCCATCTAAAGGATCGTTCATTTTTTTTATGTTCTTTTCCATAAATATTGCTCATACTGTGTTACCGTATAGCAAAGACAAAAACATAGATGAAGATACAATCGGACTTACAAAAAGAACGTGGATTACATGGATTTGATGTTTGAATAATTTATGTTGTTCACTGCAAAGAATTAAAATGAGAACGTGTGCATATCTGGTCATGTGATCTTTAAAGAAGAACACAGGCAAATATTCAAAGCTAGAATGTTGATGTACATGTATACATAGCTGTTTATCAATGTTATGAATGTCACTGTGTGTTCTTGGTTGAGATGAAATATACAGTATTAAACCCCTTATGCATATGTAAATATTAGAGATTTGACTGAACACAGAGTTCATGTACATTAAAAACGCTTATATTTCCTGTTTTGTTATTTCTGAAGAAAATGAAGTGTTTTGTCTGTGACCTTTTTGCATTATGGTGTGTACTTCATAGATATATATAAAAAAAAACACACACACAAAAATATGAATAAATTAAAAATGAACATTGCTTATTGAAAATTGTATTTATATTTTAACAAAATGTGTTGTATTTCTGTCACCTGAGTAAAATTAACATCAGAGAAGTTGACACAAGAGGGCAAACATGAGCTTTTCTGTTCATTTCACTAAATGACATCATTATCAGAGTCGTTGAGTCTAATGGTAAAAGAATTAGAAGTCTGGAATTATACTGTTTAATCAAAGACAATCGTAATTAACATATATAGGATATAAACAGTGTCTCTCACACCCAACATATCTATCCATACACATACACACACACACACACACACACACACACACACAAACACACACACACACACACACACACACACACACACACACACACACACACACAAACACTTATGCTCACACACACTGCAGGAGGCAGCACACGTTTGGTTGAGGGCAGCATTGAGCGGGAATAAAGACCGTCTTAATTAGTGCAATAAAACCCCAAGTGCTTGCTCTAATGGAGAGATGAATGTGCAGAGGAAGCTGCAAGGGACCTTTCGGTTAACCGCTGTCAAATAGGCAATTATCACAAAATGAGTGGTGTGTGCACCTTCAAACGCTCAGGACCAGTGTCCGTACATGAGGAGCACGGCACAAACGTGTGCAAACACTTATATGAATAAATGATGGCTCTGTTTCCATGTGGTGGTTATTATTTAAAGTTCTGCGTCAGTCACTTTGGACAATGTTCCAATAAAGAACTGCAGAAGATAACGGTCTCAAAGTTCTGGCCAGGTCTAAAAGACAAGGTACAAAAACGAGCCTTGCCAAAAAGGTACTCATTACTTAACTTTAATGATTCATAAAAAGCAATCACAAGAAGTAGCCTAATCTCTAATAATCAACTATATTAAATGCCATTAAAGTAGATGTTGTGGAAGTAGAAGACCTTGTCCGGTGAACTGAATGAAGACTATTTCATTAGTCCAAAGTGCAGAGAGCAAGAATTATTGTAACCTCATCTATTGTGCAGGTGACCTCACTTCATCTTCAGTCAATGCAGCCTGGATGAGGTTTTTATTGGTGCTGGCTCAGCCAACGTTAAAGTGGGCAGGCAGGAGACACATGGCCAGGAATGGAGCTCACCAATGAGAGGAGATGTTCATGGGCCTTTGCTGAGATCTACCAGCTGCTGGCTGTAGAGGGAACGGCTGCTGTGCATGAATCACACGGCGGGTCCTGGCTGAACTGGAATATCACAATATAGGATCAATGATAGACAGGAAGCTAACATTTGAAACGTTTATTGTTACGACATGTACGTTCAGATTTAATAAGTTTTTTAAAATGAAAGTCCTGAGGAATTCGTCCAGATTGGCAGCACATTTACAAATTCTCCATGATATTCACCTGCACAACACTCAATAATTCCATTCCCCGATTAGTTCATAGAATCTCAACGAATCAGTGTACCAAATGTCATCTTCGCTTTAAATGATGGTCTTTTGCATCTTTATACTGTATATAAGCTGTATGAAAACTGTTCGATTTATTGTTACCCTTTATTACCAAAATCTGTATTATAATCCTGACGACAAAGTATATTATTTATATACTTAAGTATATATTTTCTAGATGAATTTTTATTTTATTTTTAAAAATTTAAGTACATATACATATACATAAAGTCTTTAATCGTGATATTTCCTTGTTTTCCAATATAAAGTCTCTGTAAAGTTCAGAATGAAAGTTAAATAAACTGTTCTGTAGAAAATTGTAATAACAAAGTTCTATTACTTTAGTATAATAATAATGATATTTAAAATATTATTACTTTGATTTAATCTATATCTCTTAGCTTTCATGTAAACATGAGCATTTATCAGCAAATGCACATTTTTATGCATTTATAACAGCTATACGACAACCGGAAGTGTGAGATGAGATGGCATGCAAAGCAAGAAAGGGAAGAACTACTGTAGGAGACTAAAAATTTTTAATGGTGAGAAAACAATTAAATATTATAGAAATTCCTTACAATGATGGTGAGCAGAAAATAATCTCAGAATGCTCAACATGCCGAACCATGAAGGTGAATGGGCTTCTACAATAGAAGATCACATATGGTTCCATTCTTGTTATCCAAGAATAGGAATCTGAGGCAGGGGATCACCAAAATCGGAAAATAATCAGTCTTAAAGATAAAGATTAGTCTTCAATCTTCTGGTTTCTGTGAACCTGTCAGTTTTCAAACCAGAAGAATCTTCTGAGATGTTCACAGAGGAGTTCATTAACGGCAAACATGTTTTTCATACACAAAATTCTGTATTTTATCAGGAATTATTTAGAAATGTAATTTAGGAACAGTGTAATGACTCAAACACATATTACATTCATCCAGAGATACTGGTCTGGACACCAAAGCATCAATTTAAACTTCTTTAGAGATGTACAATTTAAAATTCTCTCATATTGTGTTAGTTTGTTAATATTATGAAGCTGACATGGAGCTTACTGTAATACAAGACCTAAGATTTCCAAAACAATGGTTTCCAAAAGTTTAGTAATCAAATATAAGAATGAAGTTCTCAGTCAGAAAGGTTACATAATAAACAATTGGATTAAACCAAAAGATATTTAATCTAGCTAGCTGACTAACTGGCCATGTGCTTGGTGAGAAAAAAATGGACGGCTAACTAAAACCATGTCTTCAAGATTAGCTAAGAACCATTATGTTATATAATTATATAAGAAACCAAACTCCTCATGCTTACTTCATATAGAAGAATAATTATTTCAAGAGCATAGTGACTCAATCACATACTATGTTCAAAGATTTAACTGCCATAGAAAAGGGTTTTAGCAGTTGCTTTTTACCATTGATTTTCTCCTCAAAGTGTGTTAGTACTATTAAGCTCACTGTAATACAAAAATGAGATGAGTATTGGTTTATGGTTCCAGGCCGAACGACATCACTGCATTCGGATCTCCGAGCACAGCTTTAACCATCGGTGCAAGCCTAATTTCAGAAAGCAGTCGAATTAAACTAGGAATCTATCAGTGCAATTATGTGTTTTAAGCAATTAAGATAATATCTGTTGCAATATTACCAATCTGCACCAAATTTACTGCCTGGCTGACGGAATATAATGCTGTACTAAGTTGCTGTGCTGTTACCGATGATGAGGAACCTAATGAATTAAGCTGCTCATTATGAACGAAGGGTCTTAGTGATCATTAAGACAAGCGCGTACGATGTGTCACCTCCACCCTGTCGAAGTCGGCGTAATTAAAAATAATATCTCATATCCGATTCATCCTGTCAACAGTCGTCGGAGCACCAACTTCACCATGACCTTATCTCCATTTATCATCATTTTCAGATAATTGCTATTGAAAAGATTTTATATGTAAAAAGAAAAGGAGAAATCCTTCTGTGTCTGATCATCCACTCTGCCAAGGCGTGATACTTTTGCGATTTGATCACATATTTGATTTTAGAAAGACGTTTGTTCTGCTCTATGGAATTGCTCTTTAATTAGGTGTATATGAATATTTTCTATATACTGTTTGAAATGTATTGATTTGGATATCAAGTGTGAACAGGATTATAAAAGCGAGAGGATCCATTTAGATAGATAGATAGATAGATAGATAGATAGATAGATAGATAGATAGATAGATAGATAGATAGATAGATAGATAGATAGATAGATAGATAGATAGATAGATAGATAGATATGAGGTTCATGCTCATCAATATTGAGTAAGCTGGTCACTGTGGGTGTAGTTTTCGCCTCTCTCGGCCACTTGTGCATCTAAATTATTTGTTCAGCGGGCAGGTTCGGTATACCCCTGGTGTGAGTGTGTGTGTGTGAGGGTGTGCGTGTAGGTGTACGAGTGTGCCTTTGCCATGCTAAACAGTCACACTCTCAATGGCTTCCAGACTGACAGCTTTTGTGCTCTGAAGAGGACCAGCTTGTGAGCTTCAAAGCTGAAATTATGTCAAGAAGATGGAGACAAAACGACTTTATCAAACAGCATCTTTTGAAGTCATGGAGGCGCTCAACCTTGTGGTCCTGAGTCCTCACCAGCAGTCATCAGCCAGCCAGTGAACACACACAAACACACACACACACACACACACACACACACACACACACACACACACACACACACACACACACACACACACACACACAAACACAACCCTTCCATAAACATACAAGTAGTCTTGTGATGTATTAAGAAAGTCCAAGCTTTAATTGCAATGTGTTATTGGTGATGAAAAATAATGTTATTTCTGCATTAAAACAAATGTTCTTTTTTTAAAAATCTATGTAAATTCCATTCCAAGATTTTATTGATACATACATATTTATAATACTCAGAACAGGCCCGAACAGCCTGTAACAGCACGTATTTATGCCTGTATAGGATCTTTGCATATAACATATTCTAATATAGTTTTAAAATTCAAAGAATTCCACAGCTCAAGTTCAAATTTAATTTTCATTAAAAAAAATGTAAAAAAAATTGCCTGTCATCATCATTTACAAATGTTCAAGAATAAAACACAGGAAACTGAACTTAAGGAAATCAGGAGGACATTATGACAAGCTGTGATTGTATGAAAAAAATACACTTTAAAAAATATGCTAGCTTACCAAGCACTAGTCACTTGTTTACCAAGCAGCACAATGTCATTATAATTTCCAAAAATACTAAAATAAATGTTATTTTGCTAAACCTTTGGATTAAATTAAGTTAGTTATGCATTGTAGCACAAACCTAATGAAGATAACTAGCTAACTATGTTCTTGGTAAGAAATACACGGTAGTACCAAAACAACAAATTTGAGATAATTAATAACAGACTTTCAATACTATTACTGTAGCTTTGGTGTTTGATAAGTTTAAGTAAAAAACAATCCTTGTAGTAATCTAATTAAGTGAATTCATAGGTTACGTTTTTGATAATAATCCATTCTTCTTTAGTAGCTAAGCTATCTTTTTCTTATTAATGCATATCCTGTTTTATTTTTTGCTAATTAGCATTATTTTGAATAGGCCTACTCCATTGCAGCATCTACAGTATAGTGACTGATAATCAGTCCTTGATTAAGTTTTCGTGTAGAAAATGAATGTCAGTGAAAGGTTAAACAGAAAAGAACAATTCATTTTATGGAGGTATAATGAAATGTTTGTAGCTGTAGCAGATAATAGCACTCGCTCCAAACCTTGTAAATGCTTCAACCTTTTCACTGGTGGCGTTTTCCTCTGCTCTTTCCACTACTGTCTTGCACTTGTTTCCGGTCAGATTGTGAAAACCCGAAGTCTTGACGTATTTCTGTCAATGTCAGCTCCTTTAACATCTCTGCATGTGACTAAGATTCTGCCTTGCTTGAATTAGAGAAATGTAACTTCTCATATATCTAAAGGATTTTATGACATACTAATGACCAGAAAGAGACCACATTCTTCAGAGAAGTGCTGATGGACGATTAGGTGATTTCTCTTCCAAAAAGATTAGATTAGAAGCAACAGGTTGTCTTTTTTTTTCGGATCTTATTCAGGGTTGGTCTGAAGGCACTATTAAGAAAACTAAATGTATTAAATTTCATTAAATCGACTGTATTCATAAAGAAATGCTATGCTAATCTATTAAAACAAAACACTTTTTTTATTTACATTCAAATATATAGAAAATGATTATTTTAAGTATTCTATCCAAGGACAAATATATTTATTTCACAAAAAAAAATCAATGGCATTAACTATCCTTAAAAATGCATGCAGAGAGATTCTAAGAGCTCTGCATTCATTCTGATTTGATTTCTGGTTTGACAGCAGCATGTTTTTATATTTTCGAAACACACGGATAAAAGGAATAACTGCACCCAGACTAGGGGGTATATGACAAAAAATGGAGTCAACATTAAATGAAATTATATTTATTTTAGAAAAAGGCATCATTATAAATATTTAAGGAGAGTACCGATATCCCCAAAACATCTCATTTGAGTTCCTTAACTATTCCAGTTTCACCACAATAAATAATTAAATATATTACAAATATACCATTCCCCATATATTAGGCATTTCAATTTAGCTGTGGAATTAAGGCTGTTTATAGAAAGAAAACCATATTTAAAATGAGCAAGGATCTCTTTAAAATAGTCCTCACGTGTTTGTATGCACATTATAACAGTTAACATTTCTGTACATAAAAAACATTTCAACATCTTTCCTTGCTTTGTTTTTTGTTGTTGTTGTTGTTGTTGTTTGTTTAAACAGAAATTTCACATTTTGACTTTGGATTCATTTAATGACAGCATTTCTTCCCAACACAGTGCATTCCAAAGGAGCATCTTTACAAAGGCAATCATGCATGCCAGGCATGCTATAATGTGTACAAATATTATTCAATATGCATTAAATTGATTTGACTTTATACAATTCGGTAGCACAAATTTACAGAATACAAAAGTCATTTATACAGTCAACAGGGAGTCGAAGGAAAAGCAGAGTCAAATATTACAGCCCAAATCCGGCTCCTTAAATTTAAAAACAATGGGGGAAAAATCTCGGTAAACACTGACAAAGTTTTGTCATGTTTAATCATGATTGTTACTACACATATAGAGCCTACCTGCAATTAGCCTACCTAGGTTTTGGAAGAGAAGTGCAATTTGCAAATGAAACAGTATGTATTTTATACAGAAAAGAGAGAGTGAGGGAAAGAGATAAATACAATGCACTTATTAGCACCTAAAAAGCATCTATGTTCAAGATAAAATAAAACAAAATGTCACACTGCATGAGCTCTTTATCAGTCTCTTGTGGTTAATTGTATGGATTAGTGTCCAAAGCATGCAGCAGTACATACCCTCACATCACGACACCCTTACTGTGTCACTTTCATTTCAGGACTGCAAAAGAGAAGGATGAAGAGCTCCAGTTTTGTCCTCCATCAGATCCGTTGCTTCTCTGTCCATCCGTGAGCAGTGCTGAGCCGCCCCTGGTGCCAGGCCTGTCAGAGATGGCACAGCACCGAGTGTCGGTGTGGGCTTAATGGGAACAGGCACAGCAGGCATGTTAGGGCTTCCTGTGTGGTGGTACAGCCCCTTGACCGCCACCCCGAATGGCGGATACTCAGATGAGACAGGGGACGAGTCAGAGAGCACACCTACATGTGGCCAAACAGAGTTGACCACACTGGGTACTGAGTAACCCAGGTGATGCATGACGGAGGCGATGGGCAGCCCACCTGCCATCACCCCCTTGTAGTCTCGTCCGATCAGACTCTCAATTGCAAATGGGTGTTTGAAGCCTCCGCTCTGCCCACCCCCCAGCGCATAGCTCTGGAAGTGGGATAGGCGCCCAACAGTACCCAGGTAGTCAGGATGCCCCATACTAAGCTTGTTTGCGTGCTGGTGCGCATGATGTGGGTGATGATGCTGGGCATGAGGGTGGTATGGGTGAAGGATGGGGGCACTCTTGCATGCGCTGTGCTCCATCCGCAGAACCTTGAAGCGCTTGCGGCGACGCAGGAAGCTGCCATTCTCAAACATGTCACCACAGTCCGGATGCAGTGCCCAGAAACTTCCCTTGCCAGGCTGGTCAGGGCGGCGTGGGATCTTGATGAAGCAGTCGTTGAAGGAGAGATTGTGACGGAGTGAATTCTGCCAGCGTTGTGTGTTCTCACGGTAGTAAGGAAAGCGGTCCATGATGAATTTATAGATGTCGCTGAGCGGGAGCATCTTCTCTGAGGAGTTCTGTATGGCCATAGCAGTCAGAGAAATGTAGGAGTAAGGAGGTTTCTGGTCACTGTAGGAGTTCTTGCCTGGCCGAGGCATGGCTTTAGGTGATCTTCTGTTTCTTTTCAAAATATCTGAGCTAAGCAATGTCAGTGAGTAATATATTA
>NC_062531.1:21532694-21597694 GCF_022655615.1 Tachysurus fulvidraco | reverse complement strand
TCCCCGAAGCGCTGACGTCTTTTGTGTCGCCTGGATTTGAAGTCATGTCCATGATAGACTCGCTGTCTGATTCATATCCTGTCTTGTCCCGTACATCCGGCACCTACAGTACAAACACAAGAACACACATGCACAAGGTAAGTTCAGGTCAGGAGAGTCAGGAGGTTCTGATCATGAAACGTTATGAACACAACATCACCAGCACCAGCAGTTTTTTCTATAACAATACCCTATTTTTAGTGTTTTACTACATCTAATACATGATGGTATATAAAGTAAGGGAAGCTTGTGCAAACGATATGCCTGAATTATTCGTTCAGTTGTATTTGTATAACATTCCTTTATGGAACCTTCAACAAAGTGCCACTTTGAGAATCCTTAAGAGGAACCAGACTCAAAAGAGAACCCATCCTCATTTAAGTGACACCAGAAAGTGTGAATATAAGGTATCATGAACTCAGGAGAGTGTTATTATAGATAATGTCCTTTCTACAGTCATATACAGTCAGTTGGAGTTGTGTAACCAGAAGCTCCTGAGCAACTCATAAATGAGCTCATCATCTATTTTGATTAGAGGTTGTTGTTCTATTTAAAGTGCAGAGAAAGAAAGTGATTCTGGATTTTCTTTTTTTCCATACACATTTTGTCTGTTATAATACCTGTGTGAAATATTGTATCGGTGTGTGTGTCCGTCCGTGTGTGTTTGTGTCCGTCCGTGTGTGTGTGTGTGTGTGTGTGTTCTCTCACCTCTGTGTCTGAGGTGTCTCCTGAGCAGCTGAAGTTAGCCATGAGAGCGTCATGCGAGTGACCGGTGCCCTCCTGCTCCGAGTCGTAGCCGTTGTTGGAGCGCAGAGTGGACATGCCACTGTCCACACAGCTCTCGTCCAGGCTGTCCACCTCACAGCTTCTGTGTTTGCACATGGGATCACACAGCGCCAGAGCCAAAGAGTCTCTGCTTGGAGTCTGCAGGTACTCGGCTATCCGCAGCTGCTCATAACCGTCGTCCCTGTAGCACCTGCTGAGCCACAGAAATACTTTGATGAAGCAAAAACAACCATTTATACTTTTCATGGTTCTAGATGGATACCTGCTGTATCATGTAGTTTTGTTCTGTACGCTATTGTGCATGTGCAAGGTACTAGGTGTTATTTACTGTAACGTGCTTAGAGTTCTGTATTATTAGTAGCTAGTACACAATCTATACACATTGAACTATTTTAACATGCATTAATACTGACATTTTCAAACATTCCCGTATTCTCGGATCTGATTGTTCTAAAGGTGTAGGTTAAATTTCAGTAACAGCAGCGCCGAAGGTACTTCATCCTCAATTCAAATCGTAGGTTTGAAATGTTTCAAATATTAAATACGGGTTCATTTCTATACAGGGAACCCTTTTACAGAGACTTATTCGGGCTACGCGTACAATTTATTCAGATAAAAAAAAATTAAACGTTTTTACCCTGGATTTCTCTAATGAGCTGGTTGTTTAACTTTTTTTTTTTGGAAGAAGTCTCCAGTTTTCTTTCTCATACAAAATGGATGAATGGATGGATGGATGGATGGATACGTTATTGATCCCAGAGGAAATGTAACAGTAACCATACTGTTTGTTTGTGTTGTTTTGTTCCGAATAAAGTACAACATGCTGTTCTTGGTAATAACAGCAACAACAAATGTGCGAGTAACAAAGTACCTCAACGTTTATGGTAATATTTCCGTGTAATATGAATGTTTTGTGTTATGAATGTATTGCATTATTTTATATATATATATATTTACATTTTATATACAATTCCACATGTGACATGACATACCACCTGACATACCTCTCGCACATGCTCTTCGTCCCACTGATGGTACTTGAAGGAGACCGTCCACATCCTCCCTGCAAACATTATTCTAATGTTTTAGTCTGCTTTTAGTGCCACACTAATCCCAACCCCCTCAGTGAGATTAGAGCAGGTCATTGTTCGAGTGTAAATCTAAATCCATCTTCAAACTGACTTTAGTTTCTGCTAAGGCACAACATTTGTTTACAGAGATCAACTGTTCATATTCAAGCATATACTGTACCTGATTCCCGTTCTTGCTTTGTCTGTTCTCCAGAGTCATACGTAGACCATCGTTGGTGTCGTGAAGCTTCCTGTTAGCTAACCTAAAGGCCAGAACAGAAAATAAACAAAAAACAGTGTGCCTTATGTTGTATGCTGGAAAAAATCAATTCACAAATCGTTCTTATACTTACTGAAGAAACTCAACTTGCCTCTCCAGGTTGTCCCTATCCTCAGAAAAAGACCTCATTAGGGCTTCATCTCTGCACAAAGAAATGATCTCATTAAAAAATTACAGCTACTACTAGGATAATATCCAAATTACAGCTTCCATCAACTATCCACCGTATCAGTAGCCTATGTTCAATAACCAGGCATTTCCACACGCTTCCTTGTGAACAGAAAAACAGGTAACGCGAAATTCTGAAAGTCTTCTGGGAGATTTAATAAAGCTTTAGGTGGGAAAGGTCTTTGTAAGGTAAGCTGGAAAAGTTCCGTTTTCGAGTTAAGACTTCTTTTTCAGGGGGAAGAATTTGGTCAGCATAGACGTTTCCATCTGACTGCACATGAATAGAGCAGAAGGAGGAAGTGAACAGAGTGACCTTTTAGTCTGTGTTACACCTGTGTTAGAAAGTTGGATTAAACTACATAAGAAACCGACATGAGCTTGTCTCTCATTTCTCGGCCATAGCCTGACGTACGTGGCACTGTTCACTCTCCTGAAATAAAGTGGAAAATATGTATAGTTAAATCTGATTACTCGCAAAAATGAATTAAAAGAATAAAATTTTTAATGTCAAATGTTTAATATTCCAAATTTTACATGACATAATGTTAATAATTTATTTTAAGCTTGGCATTGTAAATCTACAGATGAAATGAATCGGACGCTGACGCATTTACAGCGATGTTTATTAATGTGCACGATCTCTGTTAAACAAACACTGCAGGAACCGATAGTCGATAGCCGATTATTTTCGACGCCGTGCAACTCTCCAACAACTTGTGACATTCAATCTGGGAGGAAATCGTTTTGCTGACATATTTAGGCAGACTGACTGTTTTTACTACCATGTTTGTTAAACTGGCTTCTTACCAATGTGATCTTTGCTGGATTACAGCCTAGACATGAATAAAAGTAAATACAAGCATTTCCACATTGCACATGTCAAAGTATGTTAAGGTCCGGGTATGGGATAATGTTGTCGGGACTGACTGGTTTTCCCCAGACTACCAAACATACACTATAGTGTCATATTATAAAATTTTATAGGGTTCAGTATCCGTCCCTTAGAAGTTAGGTTTCGAGTAAACAATAGAGCTTACATTAAAATTCTTGTCCATGGTAACTGCCCATAAATGACTGAAGTAGTGTTTTTAAACAGTAAACACACGAAAACAGTGAACACCACAGACCCACTGAAGCATTCATTCAGATAGGTCTCCGGCTTAGTTGCTGAGCAACAAGGTCACGAAATTCCTTAGGTGTGTGGCGTCACTCCAGGATATCCTGCTCTTATGATGCTAGAAGAGTAAATAGCTATGGGAGTGGCCAGAAACTGATAGTGCGTGAAAGGATCAGTGTCCATACGTGTGTATCAAGGCTTTGTGTGTGTGTGTGTGTGTGTGTGTGTGTGTGTGTGTGTGTGTGTGTGTGTGTGTGTGTGTGTGTGTGTGTGTGACTCATTCACCCATCCCTCAGAGTTTACCTAAGAACTAGTACAGATACAGTAACACAACACCACCCTTACACTCTCCTCCAACCCCTGTTACATACATTTACATTTACATTTACAGCATTTGGCAGACGCCCTTATCCAGAGCGACGTACATAAGTGCTTAAATCTCTAACACTGAATACATTAATGCTGCTTCACTAGGTTACATACTTAAGATACCATGAGCTTAAAATACGTATTACGTATTAACATACGTATTACTACATACGTCCTCTGTGGGACGAAGCCTTTGGACGTCCACTGAGCCGAGGCCGACTCTAAGAATCCTGAGACATCTCCAGTTAGACTCTGTGGTACTCAGGAGATCAGAAGTCCATGATCCTTACACCAATACAACATTTAACTGACTGTATATTACAATCACACCCCCAGTGTCACCCATATGAGGATGGGTTCCCCCTTGAGTCCGGTTCCTCTCAAGGTTTCTTCCTCTACCAATTTAAGGGAGTTTTTCCTTGCCACTGCTGCCTGAGTCATCTCAGACTTGCTCATAGGGGAATAAATACATACACACTGTGAACTATATACATCTAATAATAATCTAGAATTTTTATTCTGTTAATTCTTATTTCTTTTATTATTCGTTAATTCCTTTATCATTAATTATGTTTACCTTCTGCTCTGTGTTTATGTTCTGTAAAGCTGCTTTGAGACAATGTCTATTGTAAAAAGCGCTATACAAATAAACTTGAATTGAATTGAATTGAATATTACATTCTAGACCTACACTTCAATACTTCGCCATATCCACTTTGTTAATGTTCACGTCAAGCGTCGGTGATCTTGTGATTTCGGAATGTTATATGATCTTCTGTTGTTGTAGTCCATCCACCTCGATGTGTTGTTTACAGTATTTGTGTGATGCTTTTCTGCTCACCACGGTTGTAAAGAGTGCTTATTTAGTTACTGTAGCTTTCCTGTCAGGTTAAATCAGTCTGGTATTTCTCCTCTGACATCTCACATCAAAATCCCAAATCCCAGGAAACCCCAGTAATTCTCTTCCTCATTCTGATGTTTGATGTAAAGGTTTACCGAAGTTCTAGACCTGTACCGGCATGAATATTACCTAATATCGCTAGTTATTGAAAGAGATCTTATAGTACTTTTAACAATTCACGCTGTCTCAAAGAAGCTGCACTTAAGTATAGAAACAGAATAAATTTGCTGAAGTTTAAAATTAAGTTACTAGATATCTGTAACATCTATCCATAATGATCAAGCCTGAGGTGATGCTGGCAGGAAAAACTCCCTGAGATGATATAAGGAAGAAACTGTGAGAGGAACCAGACTCAGAAGTGAACCTCATCCTCAAATAATGTAAATGTAAATGTAAATTTTTTTTCCTTCAAATGATTGCTGATTAAGACACGACCACAAAGCTGACTGACGCAACAGCGCATCAAAGAAGGCGTGACGGTCTCCAGACGGCCCCATCCACACAATCCCATGAAAAAAAGAACAAAAAAGAGCTCTTACCGCTCGAGATTGATGCTCTGGTCTGTAATATCACTCTTGAGGGAGTCCAGCTCACTTTGCAGCAAAGCTATATTGGTTAGTGACTCCAGCAGATCCTGCTTCAGCTTCTGGTTTTGCTGTGACAGTAAAAACTACTTTAGATAACTACGATAACTAAACAAATGTATCACAGCCCTGGTTTTATAATCTCACTACACTGCAGAGTGTAAGAATAAAGTAAGGAATAAAACACTGTTATAGGGAAATAATCAGCAGCAGGATGGCAGGGTGGTGAGAATCTTCCTTGTCAACAAGGTGCAAAAGTAGTTTTTTATGTTTTGTTTATGTTTTTTTTTTTAGGTTTGAATTTCACGTAAGTCACCAATAGTTATAGATGAACAGTGTGTTCACAAAAACCCTGACAGACTTCACTGACTAATAAAAATACACCTTGTTAATCCTGTTGCCTGTCAACTCACATTAATGTAAATTGGTTGTAATTTGAAGAAATCCAAACCACTGACACTGAATATGGATTGTTCATCACTGCAGGGTTCGAATGTCTTCAGTTCCTAATCAGTTTCTACTAAACAACAAGGACATGCTGTGAGAAAAGTGAATTAAGACCTGATGTGGATCTGGAAGCTGAATGAGCCGTAACACAAAGGAAAGGCTTCACGTCTGGTATCAAATTTACACTCAGCCCTAGAAACTATGCAAATTATAGGGTAGAAAATGGAGTAAAGGGAAAGAAAATAAAAAAAATAAAAGTGTTTGTATATATGTGTATGGGTCTTCATTCGAATTAAAGCATTCTCACCAGTGATTATTAAGCAAGGTGGGCCTGTGTCCATTTTTATGCACATTTTTTTTAACCTGTGTTTATTTACTTCCTTTAGTAACTATGACTCATAAACACATGTAAGCAGGATCCCATGTTCATGAAGAAATAAACACACAAATGGCTTTAACTGTTTAACTGCAAACTATACACCAGGTTAAAGTAAAAATCTTGTCATACCAGGGTCAGCTCATTATTCTTTCGCTTCAGTGCTACGTTTTCTTCTCTGAGGCCGGTGCCCTTGTTCTGGTCTTCAAACTGTGAAAGAGACCAAACATCAGCAGGTTCCTTGTTCATGACATTCGATATGACATAACAGGAGCATGGTAACAGTGACACGAAGATCAAGGCGCGCTGTTAAACTATCGTGTATCTGTGACACATTTTCAAATACTGTCAAGCGCAAATGATTTGGTTAATAAAAGCTCATTTGTATTGTATTGTATGACCATTTTCTCACACAGTCTTGAGATACTGTAGAGTTGCATTCCAGGCAGGAATGAAATAAAATGCTATACTAAAATGTGTGGTTCTCTATTAAAGAGGAAATAAAATGTTTATAGCATTTGCAATATTTTATATATTTTATTTTTATATGTGACGTTGTATGAAAAGTTAGAACATTTATTCCATCATAGGGGAATTTAACATTTAACATTGTCTAACCTCACAAAATCCTTTTTTTTTGTTCATCATGGGTCATCTTTTACTTTTAGACAAAAAAGCTGCTTGATCGAAAACCTCTGTTACGAAGACAAAAGCTGGCGAATCCTTTCACAAATTATACATTCACATAAAGACCACCGTCTGCCATGTGTAGGTTTTAAAACAGAAACAATAATGCATTCGAATAAACACATTCATAGTAGCTGCTGTGATAGAAAATGAACCAATGCCTTCTGACCAATCAGAATCCAGTATTCAGCAGCAAATGGAGAATAAACTGAATTTATTGATGGTCATGAAACAAAATCTCACCATCTGCAGGGTGAGGACCTTCTGCCGTAACTCACTCAGCTGAGCTTCATACTGTTCTTTCATGATGCTCAGTGCTGCCTCTGCCTTCTTAAACTCCTAAAGGAAACAGAACAACAGAGAGTTTTATATACATTCACCTTTTCAACTCATCTTTTCACTCTCCGTTAAAACACACACACACAAAAAAAAGTACACCAAATTGGACGTGATTAGATGACTGAAATAGAGTGTGCTTTATTCAGTACAAATATTGGATGTGATCTGTTCCATGTGTGAAGGACACTGGAGGAAAAAAAACACTCAAAATAAACCTTTTCATAAGTTTCCATAAATTTATCTAGAACTTCAGAGAGAAATAAACTGCTTGCGCTGCTGGAACATGGCTCATGATATAAATATCACATTATCAGCTGTTTGTTTGAACTTTTTCCCATGACGTACTGTACCCAATGTTACTGGATCACTATAAAGTATGTAATACATTTAGGGAAGAAAAAAAAAACATGTAACCTAATAAACAGTACTTTGATAACTCGTACATACTGTCTCAAGTAACTGACAAGCCTTTGGCAGACAGAGCAGGTACTGTACAGTCATAAGTAAGTTAGAAATGTTTCAAAAACTTGGGCCAGCTGATAAGAGATGTACCAGGAACAGAAAGTAAAGATTAAAAACAGGGTTAAGGACGCGAGCAGACGCGACTCAACCAACGCTTCTCAGCCCTGAAAACTGCTACGCCCGTAGATAAATAAAGATCTGGAGTTCATCCATAAAACTCACATGATAGAAGTATTTACCTAACCAGAGCAGAATAAGTTCATGAAATCAACTGTGTTCATTTAGTTGTTATGTTATATAACATGCCAAATAGAGGATCCATGGAAACAACACAAATAGTCTCACATTATAAAGTTAGATTCAACATAAACACAAAGATCAGAGCAGGATCATTAAATAAAATGTTTACCTATTCACAATGCTATGCTAATATGTCCTGCTAAAGCTCATATAGTGAAAGGGAAACGTTTTGGATTTGTGGGACGTATTTGGACGTATTTCAGAGTTATAGATTAATGATTATGTGATCATTTGGTGTTCATTTGGTGTGTTTTTTAACAACTTCCTCATATTTGAGTAAACTGCAGCACACAAGCACATTACTTGAACTTAAACCCATTAAAGGCTGGATTTTTTTTTTTTTTGGAGGGGATGGTGACGCTGTACCGACCTCCATGCGTGTGTTTTTCTCGGTTGTGTGAATGCGCTGGTCCATCTCCTCCTCCATAGCACTCAGCTGAATGGCAGCCTGGTCCTGAGCCCTGCAAATACAAATAAAGTTACACTAAATTTTACCACCACACTGCAGAAATGTCAAGTTTGAGCTGATTATCTAATGGTAGTGACATTTGTATGTGTGCGTACCTTTTGACAGCCAGAGCCAGGCGCTCCATCTCTTTATTCTGGAGTTTGATCTCACTGCTGAAGTTTAGAAGGACTTTCTCATATTGAGGGATCATCCTGGTGTCCGTCAGACTGATGTTCTGGTACAGAGTCGAAACCTGATCGATTCTGCACACACAAAGCGATGGAAGAAAATGATTAATATGCGTAAACATTATCTGACATCATTAGGGTTGTGGAGCCTACTGAAGATGTAAAAATATATATATAAAAAATAATGACTCTAAAGTGAAAAATTACTATTAAGAATGACAGAATGCATTACAATTCTAACACACAATGAAAGTAGAGAGGGCACGATACAAGTTTTTCTCTTCCCATAGTTAAAGGGAAATCCTGAGTATCGGCCAATATCGTCCATCCATCCATCCATCTGTATTCTGAACCGCTTTTTCTACACATGGTGAAAGAAGCCTGGAGAATATCCCAGGAGAATCAGTGTACAAGGCAGGGCGAGGTGCCAACGCAGACTATGGAGAATTTACATACTGTATGCCAATCAGCTTACAAAGACTGTCATTGGACTGGCGGAGGAAGCTGGAGTACCAAGAGTAAACCCATGAAGCACAAGAAGAACATGCAACTCTGTTTATGGGAGCCAAACCCTGGTGGAGTGAGGCAAATGTAATTAAAAAAAACTTTTATATTAGCTTAACGAAGATAAACTCTTTGGCCATTAGGCAGTTTTACCCCATTCAAATATTTTTGGATTTAGTTGCTCTAAACACAAATACACTGAGTGTGTTTTAGTGTGTACTGTACACTACTGTATGTCTTGAAAGATCGCTTTATCCAAAACAAAACAAAACAAAACAAAACAAAAAACATAAACTATGTACTGGGCCTATCACCCCTGTGGTTCCTGGTCTACATCAGTTCCAATTCTGCAATATAGAAGCAGATTAAACTGGAAAGAATTTCCTATAGACTAACACAGCACTGGGTATAACCTTTCATAATGCCACTGGAAAACATTAGTGCACTCGTGTAGATGAGTGTTAGCTCTCCAAACACTTACACACTGAACTTTACACACTAAAGCAAATCATAAATGCGGTGGATAAACAGAAGTGTTATGTAGAGAATAAAAAATGTCCGCAAAATAGCTTCAAGACATAAATACTGAACACTGTAAATAATGACTTATGCATTATTTTAGGACAAGAAGGACCATATTTTCATGATTGCGGCACAAACGTAAAAATAGTAAAAACATAAATAAAGACTGCAGAATTTTTTTGTTGATAGCATTTTGATTACCATCACCAGTCACTTGGAAAGAAACTCTGGAAGAAAGTAATTGTTGAAAAACAGATTTAGCTCAGCTCGAGGATTTGGGATTTTTCAAATCGAGCACACAAAGCTGAGACAGATAAAGAAGAAAACACATTGGGATGCACTGGTACAATAAAATAATCAACAATGAGGTGGTGTTATGTGGCCAGATACTGTTTCTGTCCAAATGCTTCCACGTTCCTAAGTGTTTTATTAACATTATTTTTCCCCAGAGCAATTTACCAACAGTAAAAGTTAGTCACTTAGTAAAAGTGCCAAAATAGTCCTTTTGCATTAAGGAAAAGTAAAACCAAAAGTGCAACCTTTGGCATAAATTATTGTAAAACATCCTACATCCCAGAAATGAAAAGTAAACATGTTTATCATAAAATGTAAAGCATGTGGCTGGCTAAATTTCCTTACTCATTAAGCAAACAGGTGTGATTCAACAGACTTTCTTATGACTTTATTACATAAGTTATCACACCCTTGATAGAGACTTGCTACTTATTAGGTATTACTTTCTATAATATAAAGTTTATAAAAGAGATGAGATAATTATACATATATATATATATATATATATATATATATATATATATATATATATATATATATATATATATATGTATAAGATGTTAAAGCTCTGATTAGACTGACACAGGTCGGTCGTTCAAATAGTGTATACTACTAGCGATATATATTTTGAGCAAAACAAATACTTCTAGTTAAACAAAACATTTCTTTGGTCACCCGAATATTCATTTCCATTAACAAACATTTTCCATTTAACAAATCATTATTCTATACTCTATATGATATTTTTATAATTTAGTTAGTGTACATAACATATACTTTACTGTGTTAACAGAGAAAACTGATCTCTTGTCATGCTCAATAACACCTCCAATGATTAACTGACACTCAGAATGTTGAATAATGCCTACAAAAGTCATATAACACTTATAACGCTGAATAACACCTACATTGTTTAATGAACTCTTACAAAGTTGGATATAATTACTTGAATGTTGACTAAAATAACCCTTGGAGTTTGAATAGCAACTAGTCTATTTACATCATTAAGGTGAATTAAGTGAATGAATTGTTGTCTACTGTGTTGAATTAACTTCTACTAAGTTTTATATCCATATCCATAAATTCATATAACATGAATTTACCTACAGGGTTAAATTACAATACCTACATAGAGGTACAATACAATAGAGGTGAATTCACTCATGATTTAACATTAAGGGTAAAGTGTTTAATGTGTTAATGGGTTTCTGTATCTGGCCAGTTAGACAGAATGATTGTGCAATAAGCAGTGAATGTGATTCTTTAGTACTTTAGTGAATAATAGTTGCAGGTCCTCACCGTGGGATAAACTTGTTCAGTTCCCCGAGGCGAGTCCTGAACTCCTCCCAGGCCTGTGTGAAAGGCTCCGCGCACTTCACCCGCTCGCTCGTCCCTCCGTCACTGGACAGTCTGGTTGCGGTCTGAAACCCGTGGATGAACTCGTTCATATTTATCGCTCCGTCCTGGTTCGTGTCCAGTTTAGTAAATATGTCGTCGATATCCGCCGAGTGCACGCGCAGCTCCGAACACATCTGCTCAAACTCCCATTTCTCAATAAGACCCGAATTGTCGAGGTCGCACGCGCGAAAGAGCGCGCGGAGACTCGCTTCATCGCACGCGCCGGACTCCATCAACCGCACACTCTCGTCTCTGAGGCAAAATCCCATGTACAGGTTCGAGACTTTCGTTAAGACATGGTTGTCCGGTAAACAACGTTAAAACTGATCAAAAACGACTTTACAGGTGGCCGTTTGGGATATTTTAAAACGTACAGAACAAGTTTTCCCGGACAAGTTGAACACACCTTGCGAGCTCGCGACACTTCTTACATTTACTAAACACAGCTGGAGCGCACAATCTTAACTGGAGCTAAAGTAAACAAGATAGGATGTCACCCAGCAGTTAGTCAAACTTAAACCTACTCATGCACAGGTAAAAATATTCTTGAGTGAACACCCAGTATTGAATAAACACTAACAGAAATGAAGTACCTATAAAACATACAATAAGCGTTTAAATAACCAAAGGTCGATGTAAAATCCTATAGTGTTGAATTAGTGAGATTGTTGAATTATGGCAGTAGTGTTTATGCCCAAATAGACGCCCCCTTCCTCCCACACACCGTCCTCTCCACCTCCTTCTCTGCTCAGGTAAACAAATACCCTCATGTTCCCCTCCCTTATCATCCCCAGGACTGTGGCTGCAGTGTGTGAATGCACAATTGCACAAGGACACAATTCACAATCATCACGTCTTAATACTCTTAATCTAAATATTTATATACTTATTCATTTTTTTCTATACTTATTCTGTTGACCTGTTGATGCTGAAGCTATACATAATTTAATTGTTCTTTAGTATAATGACCATAAGGGTGGGTTGTGATTCTAAGTATTAAATAGAATAACAATAATTAAATAAAGTAACCTGTATCAAGGACTGTAAGAAGATGGACTAAGGAAGCAGAGCAGGATCTACAAGCCTGTTTCGCTCTCACGGATTGGACTGTTTTTGAAGCTGCTGCCTCCGACCTGGACGAGCTCACAGAGACTGTAACATCATACATCAGTTTTTGTGAGGATCTGTGTATTCCTACCAGAACTCACTTAACCTACAACAATAACAAGCCATGGTTCACTGCGAAACTCAGCCAGCTCCGCCAGGCCAAAGTGGATGCTCACAGAACTGGGGATAGAGTCTTATACAAACAGGCCAAATACACACTGGAAAAGGAGATCAGAGTGGCAAAGAGGAATTATTCCGAAAAATTACGTATTCACTTTTCCACCAATGACTCAGCTTCAGTGTGGAAAGGTTTAAAAGCCATCACCAACTACACGACACCATCCCCCAGAACTGTGGTGAATCGACCTGAATGACGACCTGAATGAGTTCTACTGTAAGTTTGAAAAATCCCAATTCTCACCTTCTGTAACCCCCGAATCAGTCACACCTTCAATCCATTTCAGTGAAGATGATGTGTGTCAGGTCTTCAGGAAGACCAAGAGAAGAAAGGCTCCAGGCCCAGATAGTGTTTCACCAGTCTGTCTGAAAGCCTGTGCTGATCAGCTGTCCCCCATCTTCACACGGATATTCAACACGTCACTGGAGCTGTGTGAAGTACCCTCATGCTTCAAAAGCTCCACCATCTTCCCCATTCCAAAGAAACCCAAAATCACCGGACTTAATGACCGACTGTGGCTCTAACATCTGTGGTCATGAAATTATTTGAAAGACTGATTTTGGCTTATCTGATGAACATCACTGGACCCTTACTGGACCCCCTGCAGTTTGTCTACAGAGCAAACAGGTCTGTAAATGATGCAGTCAATATGGGACTGCATTATGTTCTGCAGCATCTGGACAGACCAGGGACTTATGTAAGGATCCTGTTTGTGGACTTCAGCTCTGCTTTCAACACCATCATCCCATCACTCCTACAGCCCAAATTAACCCAGCTCTCCGTACCCTCCTCTGTCTGTCAGTGGATCACCAGCTTTCTGACAGACAGGCAGCAGCTAGTGCGACTGGGGAAACTCAAATCAAGCACCCGCACCATCAGCACTGGCGCCTCCCAGGGCTGTGTTCTCTCCCCACTACTCTTCTCCCTGTACACGAATGACTGCACCTCTAATGACCCCTCTGTCAAGCTCCTGAAGTTTGCAGACGACACCACACTGATCGGCCTCATCCAGGACGGTGACGAGTCTGCTTACAGACTGGAGGTTGAGCGGCTGGCTGTCTGGTGCAGCCTTAACAACCTGGAGCTGAACACGCTCAAGACAGTGGAGTTGATAGTGGACTTCAGGAGAAACCCCCTGCTCTTCCCCCACTAACCATCATGGACAGCATTGTCACAGCAGTGGAGTCATTCAGATTCCTGGGAACCACAATCTCCCAGGACCTGAAGTGGGACATTCACATTGACTCCATTGTGGAAAAGGCTCAGCAGAGGTTGTACTTCCTTCGTCAGCTGAAGAAGTTCAACCTGCCACAGGATTTGCTGAAACAGTTTTACACTGCCATGATCGAATCCATCCTCTGCACCTCGGTAACTGTTTGGGTCAGCTCAGCCACCAAATTCGACCTCAGAAGACTACAGAGGGTAGTCCGGACTGCTGAGCGAATCATTGGCACAACTCTCCCCACTCTTCAAGACCTGTACTCCTCCAGAGTGAGCAAAAGAGCAAAGAAAATCACCCTGGACCCCTAACATCCAGCACACTCCCTCTTTGAACTGTTGCCATCTGGTCGGCCCTACAGAGCCCTGAGCTCCAGAACGACCAAACATAGGAACAGTTTCTTCCCTCAAGTAATCCACCTGATGAACAATTAACACCATGGAACACACAACACATAATATTTGCACTATGTATACCTCAATTTGCACATTTCATACTTGCACTCTGTACATACATGCATACATATTGTCTGAATGTTTATGTTTACTTCAACTGCACATTTCACAATTGCACATGTGTACAAACAAATTGTATATTTTGTATACTTATTTGCATATGTATATTTCATATGTTTATTTTAACTGCACATTTCACACCTGTATATGTGTACATACAATTTAATCTATACTACATATGTCATTCTGTTACACTGTGGAGATTATGTCACTAAAACAAATTCCTCGCATGTGAAACATGCCTGGCAATAAAGCTGATTCTGATTCTGATTCTGATTAAATTATGCTTTTTTATCTGTCTATTTTGATAGACAGATAGATAGAATTCTGATTGGTAAAGAATATAATGCTTATTTTTACATTATTGATAAATAAATACTTTGCATTATGCTATTTTAAGTTTTTTTTTACACACACACACACACACACACACACACACACACACACACACACACACACACACACACACACACACACACACACAGACACGACAGCTATGCACATTTTGATTGGCCAATCTAACTCGTGATTGACTATCTGCTATATGATTGGCTATCTTTAATCCTAATCCGATATGATTAGCTGATACGCCAGAATGATTGACAGGGTCTCTTCTATTGGACACGCCCACTGAAATTTAAACATCAGTACCTGCGCGTGAACATTTAGTCACGTCGTAAGTTTCCAAACGGCGGCTGTTAAAGTCATGTAGAACTAAAAAGTCATGTTACAGAGCTAACAGACAGCAAGTAACTTTAGATGACGATAAAATAACGTTGGTTTCCCCACCCCCGTCGCATTTTAGTAATAGTTTTAACATCATACTCAGGGCTCGTGAGCATAAACGGTCAAAATTGGCGGGATGCGCGAGCGTTTTCCTTTCACTACCTCAGCTTTAATATCAGTCAGCCTGTCAATAAATAAACTTCACGTTCAAAGGTAAGAGAGCGTTAGCTGGTGACTTGAACCACCTACAATGACAGATATTCAGCCAGAATCCCACAATCTATTTAAATATATAGTAAATACCCGAATTATCCAGCTCACTAACCAAACATACTAGTGTTAGCATAATATGCTAGCTAGCTTAAGTCTTGCGCGGTCTTGACGTTTGAATAGATACACGAATTATTATGAATATTTACAGTTTTGGAATATAATTCCACGTACAGTCGATGTTTAAATTAGTGAATTGCGGAGTTAAGTTAGCAAACCAAGTGGCCAACACGTTAAAGAGCTAACTGGTGTCTTTACAGGTGTCTTTCTTGCTCTGTATCTGGATTTGATAGAAGCTGGAACTGAGGACGCTGAATTAAATGAGATCCACTAAACATGGATGTCTTCACACAACTCTTCACCTCTAAACGTGGACCCCTGGCCAGGATCTGGCTTGCAGCCCACTGGGAAAAGAAGATAACCAAAACCCATGTGTTTGAATGTAACCTAGAGGCGACCATAGAGGATATTATTTCTCCTCAGGTTCTCTATCTATGTGGTCCTCTACATTTGGGTATTTTAAGTGAGGAGGATTGGAATTGCAGTCAGTGTATATATATAAATAAATAACCTCTTGTTGTGTGTCTATGTTTGAACGTCAGATAAAGATCGGGCTGCGGACTTCAGGTCACCTGCTCCTGGGTGTTGTGCGGATCTACTCTAGGAAAGCCAAATATCTACTTGCAGATTGCAGTGATGCTGTGGTTAAAATCAAAGTGGCTTTCCGACCAGGTGATCACAGATCCTGCATTTTTCTTCTGATGGTTCAATGAAACGTCCAAGCATATTGTTCAACCAGCAGACAAACCACTTTGACCGATATAATGCAGACATCACACTCAAATAGGGCTATTAAATGATTCCTAATCGGGATGTTGCTGTATGTATCTCCCAAAAAACAGTGATTTACTATTTAACTTCATATGTTGCCTTTCTAAACTAGGCACAGGGTTTGCAAGCCAGTGACTTCTGTGCCGGTTCCAATCCCGGATAAACAGAGAGGGTTGCATCAGGACGGACAATCGGTGTAAAACATACCAAATTTAAACATTAGTATCAGTAAACATTGTCAGTATAGAAGAGTGTCAGCAAGAATCCAAGGAAAGGTGTACAAGACAGTGGTGAGGCCAGCTATGCTGTATGGGTTAAAGACTGTAGCAGTGAGGAAAAGACATGAGGCAGAGATGAGGATGTTGAGGTTCTCTTTAGGAGTGATGAGTATGGACAGGATTAGGAACGAGCACATCAGAGGGACAGCTCAGATTGTCTGTTTTGTGGACAAGGTCAGAGAGGCTAGATTGAGATGGTTATATTGGTTGAAGGATGTTAGAAATAAAGCTGCCAGGTAAGAAGTCAAGAGGAAGGCCAAAGAGGAGAGATATGGATGTGTTAAAAGAGGACATGAAGGTAATTGGTGTGAGAGTAGAAGATGCTGACAATAGAGTTAGGTGGAAACAGATGATTCGCTGTGGTGACCCCTAATGGGGAAAAAGCAAAGAAAGTGAAAGGTGAAGAACAAATGTTACCTTTCTGTATGATTAAACAACAGTAGTGTATAGTAGGTTGCTAAAACTATGTACTGGAGACATTTTTAACAAGCCTGACCTGGAAGAACAAGGAGGTATTTGTTTTTGGTGACAGTAAGTTGAAATAATTATTATTGTAAATGAGCCAAGGGGCTGGTTATGATTTTGGTGCTTCGTGTGGTTACTGGAAATAAAAGACATGTTGGAATACATTTCTCCTAGACCACTTTTTTCATTTACTGCTTGAAATCAGGTTTTTTTTTCTGGGGAAAAATGATCACTTTTTAGTGTAGTCCAAATAATTTTCATAATCATTAAAATTGTATAAATTGGGGCAAGTAAATCATGGGGTGTGGGAGAAGGTTATGAATTGTACATACCAAAGCTGTTTATTTGTGGTTCACTCCCAGTAATTTGGTGGAATTATAGAGTTTTGCATTGACATAACAGGACAGTTGGATCTACCTGAGGAAGGTTTGGAAGCCTTGGTTAAAGCCATTACACTGCCTGAGGATTTCACTGACTTTGAGTCACAGCTACCTGATCTCAGGTACAATGTTTTCCATCTGTTTCAGTGACCATCTTTCTCATCACTACTGCAATTAATTAATTTTACTGATTATTTTCTCTTTTAGCACTATTGATGTTGTAGATCACTTCTCACTGAACCAGAGCCGCACAGAGGAAATCACTATGAAGGAAAACTTTGGAAATAGTTTTCTAGCCATGGATGTCTTGGGTAAGAGTTTATATATCATTAAAGCTTAATCTAATTTAAAAATCCAGTAGTAACCTCATGCATTGGCACATGTCTATGTCTTGTGGTTTAATTTATTTTTTTAGGAGATGAAACCCAGTCTCATCAGGGACTGTTTGACACAAGTTTCCAAAGTCTCGGCGCAAGCGGTGATGCGTTTGGTGATGAGGGCATGACTTTTGATCTTGTTGGTAGTGAAATTCTTTGCACATCACTGCTTACATTGAAATTGTTTATAGCAGTAACTCTAATTTATGTATAATGTATATAATCTAAGTTTAATTATGTAAATGTTTGCATGTGTAAACTCTAGTATGTATCTATGTGTGTACTCAGGCAGATTTGGAATAGTTATTTGACCTTCATGTTTCTTGATCTATGCTGCTCAGGGAGTCTGTTCATAAGACTTAGATTCTTGTTTAGATTTTATAGCAAATGCTAAAGAGAATGCACTGCTCACTGATTCCTATGGTGAATCACCAACTGAGGTCCCTGCAACACCTCCACCAACTGCTATTAATCCTACTGGTAATTATTGGCTTCATTCCGTATTGCTCATGATTCTTTTTTATTTTTGTCATATTCATTGATGAGAACAAATCTACTTGGTTGTGTGGTCTGCTGTAAAGAGTGTTGTTGTGCACCCCTCTGTGGTAACTGTGTGTATTACGGAAATGAACAACGATTTTATTATTAATGGATCATCAAAAATGGATCACAAAGTTTTCTTTGTCCGATTTCAGTTCATAATACTTAAAATTAGAAGTCAAGGGATACAAAAATATTGATTGATTTTCACTTGTTTGCTCCAGAGCCGTCCATAGCTTCTTCAGAGGCCTTGCCAGAGACTCCCGCACTGAATGAGACCACACTGCTGGAGAATGCAGAGGAAGGCTTTGCCCTTGAACCTGTCGCTGTTACACGTATGTCTCTAGTCCATCAATGTAACAATCACAAATAGTAGTATACAGAGAAATCTGGTTTACAGTGCAGAGTTCAGCCTTGATCAAGCAGCATTATCTGTGTTCAAACTAAAAAATTTTTTGGAAATGTTATTTACCTATGTGCATTGACGCAGACGTGGTTCAGCAGACTTTTCATGGTCTATTGTATATAAATGAGCAAAAAAGGCTTTGTAATGGAGGAAACACCCTATCTATATTTCAATCCATAGCAAAGGCATCATGATCCACAATTATTCAATCACATCTTGATTATTATTCTCAGCCTCTTCCGAGAGGAACAAAGGGAGACGGAAAAGGAAGCTGGTGGTAGACCAGTCAAAGGAGCTTTCTAATGAAGCAATCAAAGCCCAGCTAGCTGACTACTCTGACCTCCTGACCCCACTTGACATAGCTCCACCCACACGACAACTCATGGACTGGAAGGAAAATGGAGGCGTGGATTATCTGTTTTCACATTTCTGCACACCTGTCATGGACAGTAACTTGCAAAAGGTAACACGCACACAGGCTTTGTGGATTTCTGGAGATTTCATCAGAAAATCCATAAAGAAGCAAATTTACATTTCCCCCGCAGATGCTTGAACACTTGCATGGTTTGAGTGTCATGCTAGCGATAGGTGGTCATTGAAATGCAGTCCGACTAATAATCAGTGTCTGCCCACGTGTCTGGCCTCCCACATTCTGTTTTGTTCTCTCCATAATTACTACATGTAAGAACACACTAAGCAGCTCAGGGTCTTGAACTCACAGTGCAGCAGTGGGCCATGTATTTCCCTGTGGATTGTTGTTATTTAGGAGTGCAGCTCAATTCACCTTTTAGCATTTATGAATAATGAACTCAAGGATGCTGAATTATAAGCAGACATATGCCATCTTTCTGTAAAGGGATGTCTTAAGAAATATATTCAGACTATGAACCACGACACAGCAAGATGTACAGCCATTTATGTCGTTTTTCCATCATCCCAGTAAAAGTGCAAGAAAGGCTCTTAGCTATTATTATTCTGTCAAAGTGGTGGATTCTGGGTAATTACTCTGTCAGTTTTGCACTGCAGCAATGCACCCTGGCTAAACATTCCCTCCCTCATCTAGCTGTTCCCTAGAGATGTGTTACCTGGGAAAATGGGGCCAATAAGAAAAGCTGGAGATGAAAGTGACCCAAAGGAGACGAAGGAGCAGATGAGAGAGGGTAATGCAAATACTTATACACCCACAAACACACGTGCACATAACAGACAAGACCATTACAGCAGCTACATAGCCACTGAAGTGTTATAGTCTGCCAATAAAGGTGCATTTCTCTTGCTGTGTGTATTTGCAGCTGAGAGTGAGAGCACCGGTGTGCCTATGATGGATGAGATGAGCTTACTGCAAGAGTCTCTGGCACCAAACGGGGCAGCCGAGGCATCCAGCTTTATCGACCCATCTTTCATACATACAGAACCTTCAGAGTGCAATGTTGGAAATGTACACACACTCAAACTGAGCAGT
The DNA here is from genome assembly GCF_022655615.1 of Tachysurus fulvidraco. Taxonomy (NCBI): domain Eukaryota; kingdom Metazoa; phylum Chordata; class Actinopteri; order Siluriformes; family Bagridae; genus Tachysurus; species Tachysurus fulvidraco. The sequence goes on along the minus strand of NC_062531.1, from coordinate 21,577,661 downwards.
TTTTCTAAAAATATTTCTATAAACTGTCTATAGTACACATTTGTTGTATTTTAATACAGTGTTGAAATGCACTTGAATAAGGAATTTGTACTGCTGTGAGACTCAATAGCAGAGCTATGATTACAAGTCGCAGATTATAAAAAAAATCATGTTGACAATTAGCTCACCTCATGCAGATTTATTTTTATGTGCAGTTAGGCCAAATGCCAAAAGACTCCAGTATAGGGTATAACGTTATGACATTGTAAGTGTTTTATGTGTCTTATAAAGTTTTTTGTCTTATTGATTAAATATTCTCAAAGCCTTAATCAGAATCTGGTTCAAATGAGACTTGATACTGCATCTTGCTGTTATATGCAGTTTACCCACTGCATATACTGCCCCTTTTCCTTGTGTGTTTTCATCTACCTCTTTTCCCCTCTCCTGCAGGAAAGCAGGTCGGAGGTGTCGCATCCAGAGCCGCTGTCTGAGGAGTCAATGCTGGTCCATCCACCTGGAACTGAAAGTGAAACTCTACAGATGCACACACAGACACAGGTAGTACTTAATATTCTCTTTCACCCATTCAAACACACTCCTGTTGGTACTGGTGTGAACCAGAACATGAATTTATTACTTGTGACCAGGAGAGGACACTCTTATCTCCGTTTCTCCCTCTCTCCTACAAACACATGGCCGCTCCTCTTTGAAACGCCATGCTACGTTTCAGTAATTGATTATTGGATTTTATTTTTCATTTCAGCACTCTGCCTTGGACAGCCAAAATATGGAGGAGAAGAAAATGACTAGTCGAGCACAGAGTCTCCTCCAGGCTATCAGAGTAAGATAATCCAGACTCTGTCCCCAGGGATTGTTTTGAGTGGTCTGTTTCTAATGTGGGCCTGAAGAAGTAAATGGGATGATAACATAGAGTAGCAGTTATCCCACACACAAACAAAATCAGGGATGCGAAACTGAAATAATATTAAAACAAAATGAAAGGCATGTACACGCATACAGTATTTCTGTAATTGGATATCTTAGTCAAGCAAAGTGCCTGTCTAATAATTCCAGTCAAGGTGTAGCATCTCATTCCTCAATAATGCTTGGACAAAACTGAAGAAGAGCAATACACCCTCACTGTAAGAAGCTGGTTAGCCTTAAAGGAAAAAGCAATCCTGAATAACGTGCATATTACTCTTTATAATGAACGTGATTTTTAGTGGCATCCAAGATTTACTTTGAAATGAAATTCTGATTTGCTTCCATTAGTGTTAAGATCGTCAGTCAATTTTCATCTTTCTTAACAGCTGTGGGATTTGCTTCATTTATACCAGCAGCGCTCTATTCTTTTAGACTGTCCAACCCCCACTCCATACCATCTGCACACTCTGCTCAAACTAACCAGATTCCAGCATCAACACCACTGTGTTTGTCATCTTAGAGACTGCTAACTGGCCAAGCCATATCTCTGCTGTAGCATAGTGCCACTCCGTTGTATAGCTGCATTGCATTATGGATCTTTGAGTGCAACATTTCTATCAACTCAACTCATTCTATGTTGTAATTCTCATTAATGTGACCCTGAACATTGCTGGAAAATGATTAATATAAAACCATTGCACAAACACTAACTTATTTAAATCTTTTTAGTTTGAAATTGTCCTATACTTTTGTTGCAGCCACATAGAAAGTCCTTGGATCTGGTAAAGCTTGAGGGCAGAAATGTCATATATTGATTACTATTCAGGATATATCTTTGATCATATATTGAAACAATAGCATTACTAGGTTTTTGGCACACTTGAATATGCATGTGTGTCTGTGTATTTGTAATTCCTCTGTGTATGAAACAGCACCTTTATTAATATTTGTCATAACGGCAGAAACTGAACAGCAGCCCCGACGCCACATTCAGCCTTCATGAAATGTGTAGGAATTGCAGTCGATCCAAAGCAGCCTGCGTGATGTTCTGTCTGCTGGTGCTGAAGAAGCAGCAGGCCTTAGACTTGCACCAGAGTGCCCCCTTCAGTGACATCATCATCACACCTGGTCCCTTTTTTCAGAAGCTTTAGGACAGAGTGATTAAAGAAGAGACGCTTGTGCCACTTCATTCACATGAGCACTAGATTTTGAGACGCAACTTAGTGTCAGTTAAACAACATAAAGTCCTTGCTGTTTTAAGAAAAGTGACTTTACTGTTTCCCTCGATGTTCTGCCATCTATTTTGGAGCTTTGACTTGCAGCACATAATTGACAAGAATCAACGTTTTATTCACAGGTTTTGAGTTTAAGCACATTTTGTGGTTTAACCAGTAATTTACATAAAGAAAGTGTGTGTGAGAGAGACCAGTTTAAAAGTGGGTTTGTTCTGTGATGTTATGGGTTATTTTCCACTGCATTTTTTTGTTTATCGATGTAATTGACTGTTCTAATTTTATGGAAACCAAGTTAACTTATTTTACTGTATATGTTTGATCTATTTATGAAGTGTGTAAATGTACATTTGGTGGTATTCTTTAACATTCCCTGTAATGACTAATTTATGGTTACTGTGTTAATACTGAGTAATCTGATTAGACAATAACAAAATGAGGAATATATTTCTTAATACCAGATCGAAGTGTTTTGGGGGAGTTTTATAGTGAGAAGTTCACCTTGATAAACTTGCACATTTATCTTTATAAACATTTTATAATGAAATACTGAGTACATATTTTTATTTAAAACTTTATTGTCTGATAGATTGGTCTGTTTTCTGACATCAACTTCATTACTCGTATATTACCCACAGTGCTCTTCGACTACATGATGAAAGTGGTGCTCGTGGGATTTAGTGCTTTAGTGTCTCCAGCTTTCCCTCATTCTTATTTGTTCACTCATCTCAAACAGATCAGTTGCCAACGCTCCACCTTTCATACTGATACCACCATCAGCACCATCAGGTCTTATAAAATACTAAGTTAGAGGAGCGGAGTTTCTTCCACAGATCTGTACATTTGTGTCATGGAACCACAATGCATTGAAATTTTTATTTTATGTGTGTGTGTGTATATATATACATACATACATATATATAGTGTGTGTATATTGTGTGTATATATGCATTATATTGGTGCCCACATCCCTTTAAGAAGCACCGCACAATTACGTCACTCCGACTTTGCAGCGTCAGTTCGCGGCGCTCGCGCTCTCAGCAGCGTCATTCAACAACCTCCATCAAAGCAGCAGGGACCGGGAGCTGCAGGATATCACTGCTCTGCTCCAGGTCACTGACCAATACACATAAAAGTTCTCTCAGGTCTGATGTCATGGAGGACGAGCCGCGCGCAGAGGAGACTGCAGTTTAGTGTAAGTTTTTCCGGCTTGGGTTATAGTGTGGGTTTATGCTGCAGCATCAACAGGGGGAGGGGCTAAGTAGGGCAAAGCAAGATGCTGTGACTGACAGGGACATCATAAACATGAGGATACAACAAAAGGTCGAGTGTCCACAGTTGTGCAATCACAGGACAGGGAATTATTAAAACTGATCATTCATGCATGTTGTACTGTTTTATTTATTCATTTATTTATTTTGCATATGTAAGGACATTTTTCTGAAAAGTCTGGAAGACTTTCTTTCCAGAAGTCATTCATTAAACATTCTACATTGAGAGGAAATAAGTATTCAGATACTTTATATAATATACCATATTCCAATGCATATATACACTTCAGATTTACACACATTATATCTTTTAACTCTGTACTTATAAATATGAACGTAAACCTTTGTATTCATGGGTATAGACAGAAATATGTTGTTTGTTGTTTTTTTTTCTTGTAAAACTTTCATGCAACAAGTAGCAGGCAAGGTGAAAAAAACGTCATTAAACAGTATGCAAATGGAAAACTACAGAGCCAGGGCAAAAAAAAAAAAAAAAGACTATACCCTGTATAGTCAGTATAATTGAGGTGGAAAGTTCCAGACAGAACCACAACTTTGCAGATAAAAAAAATAGTTGCAGGACGAGGTGAAAGCAGCAGGAACAATTGTTAGAGAAGAACAAGTAATGAACTGCATCTCAGTCATGTGTCCCTACACCACCCCACAACTCCTCAGCTCTGTTTCTCTGCCTGTACTGCACTGTGTCATTATACACCATCAAAGGAAACCTTAAGGGGAGATGATCTGGGACGGATTAGATGAGATTTTAATGTCATTGTCCAGAAATGCTATCTTAATAGAAAAGGGATACTCTGGCCAAATTACCTCAAGTTGGCCTTGCGTGTTCTTCTGCTATCTTTTTATTTGAATCCCATTGAAAAATGTATTCATGATTAAATTGTACACCCAGCAAAGAGACCCTCATAACCCTTGGAAATCTCATGTTACTTTATCGTATCAGAATATATTTCTAAAAATATAAAAAAATCACATCAGGTGCCACTTCAAGAACAGGAATCCTGGGCTAAAATGGCACAAAGTTCCTCATATTTTACAAATATATACAGTGCTAAACATGCTCTAAATCCTAATTGTGAAATCAATATTTACAACCAAATATGCATCCATATAATATTTTAGACCTACAAGTCAGTAAATCTATAAAATGTCTAGACAGGTATGTTATGACAGAGGACCTCCTGCATTGGCTAAAGCAGGAAGCAGTCTGTAAATGCTAAATTATCTTAGTGGAAACTTGGAAATCTTTGCATATGTGAAGCTGTAATGACATTTTTGGAAAGACTAAATGTGAATTTAAAGCTGTAGTTGAACAGGAGAAGACCAGTTCCTTCATACCCACTGATGGTAAAGTAAAAATAAAAAGAAATTATATATATATATATATATATATATATATAGATAGATAGATAGATAGATAGATAGATAGATAGATAGATAGATAGACAGATAAAAAGAAAAAAATGTATACATTTTTAGATATTTATATATAAACATAAACCATGAATCATGGACATTACACAACATAAAATGTTACTGTAAATAGTTAACCAGTTTGTAGTCAAAGTTTTTATTTGTTGGCAAAATTCTATAGTTTGGGTTCATATACTGTATGAAGATAAAAACACACATTATAAGGATGTGCTGTCAGTAGATTGTTATTTTTCAGTACATCTCTTGTTTTATTCCCTATATATATGGCGAGTGTTTAATTTTTTTAAGTAGTGATGTGTATTTTTATTAGCAATTTGAGTTAAACATCCAGCAGCAGCACATATTCACCTGCAAACGTGTGCGTTGTCAACCAAACACTTTAGTTATGGCTTCACTTCCACTGTATTTTCCAGACTTCACTGCATGGGACTTCTTCTTGTTCTCGAAATTAAAAATTGGATGTGTTCATGTAGAGACCTCAGAAGTTAAACTGTAGAATCGCTGATTAACAGTTTTTCCAGTGGGAACCAACTTTGTGATCATTATTGTCTTGGTGTGTTATTTGTGTGTGCCTGGATGTGTTGGTCTGGAAAGTTTGATTGAAAAAAGGTTGGCTTGATTTATTAAAGAACAAAATTCTACCGATTCGCATGCACGACCTTAGAAAAAATTGACACAAAATTGACACACGTGCATCCACAAGATATGACACAACCCAGGAGACTGATTCAATACTACGTCCAGTGTGTGCACCACATAAATTTCCGGGAATCAATACCTTGTAGTCAACCTTGGGGTAAATTGGGTTTCACTTAGGACTCATAAAGCCCATGTTGATATGCCTGACGCACTGTACAGTCCTTACAGACTGTATGACACCATCACACTCTGCTATGTGAATGGATGCGTGCCTGCTCATTATGTTTAATTTATTCATATTTAATTTTCTATTCTGTCATCAGCTCAGTCAAGTGTTCTCTCACTCGCAATCCTATTGCTCATATCTGCTCATCTTATTACTTCTGACACCTTTTTTTATTATCCTTTTATTTTGCAAGCAGGCTGACCCGGATGCTGGGATGTTACTAGGCAACTGTGCACAATCACAACGTTCCCAAATCAGTTCTGGTTTATCCGTAACTCAGATTTGGTTTGTTATATAACATGCAGAGGATGTTGGAGTACTATATATGTGGCCAAATTTATCCACCATCAGTAGGTGTATTATTTGTGATATACGCTTGTGTATACAATGTAAAGACTAGCTTTAAAAGATTTAAAATGATAGATATTCCTTAGATTTTGCTGGCACGCTTCCACGGCTCGTGAACAGAATTAACATGATAATATTTACACTAATATTACTAATACGACTTACTAATTCAAAAAGGACATGTGATGTTGCTTCATATGTGTCCAAACTAAGAAATCTGAAGACAGCTGTCCAGAGGAACAGACTTGATCTCAGACACAGAAAACTTATGTTCTAATAAGTTGGGATAGACCAGATATGCTGAAGTGTCTATGGCAACAGTATATTCTTTATCTAATTACACTAGAATGTCATATATTAAAAAAAAACACAGCATTGTGGAGTTCAGAGACTTTTTTTTTTTTTTACAGAAATCCTGTTTAGGTCTGTTCTTTATTGTAGCTCTGCTCCGTCTCAGCTCGTATGCGTCACACACGACCTGCTGTGTTTTGTTCAAAAGGACTTGTGTGTCCTGACACAAGTTGCTTGTTACATAAAGCAGTGAAAGAGAGCATGACTCAACACTGTGTGTGTGTGTGTGTGTTCTCTGACTAATGTGGATGTCTGCCTGTAAGACTTCACACCATTAAACTCACATTTAACATATTTTAACATTTTTATACGTTGAGGATTATGGGTCTTGCCCAACACTGTATTAGATTTGAGCACACAACCTTCTAATTACTAACATGTCAGATGTTTAGTTTAGGGAAGAAGTGTCTAATGTCTCACTGTTTTGTAACAGTCTAGTCTTCGGGAGAGAAGAGTTGCATTATTTTATCTTAGCAACTTCAAGAGAGATGAAAAGAGAGTGGGGGCACGGTGGCTTAGTGGTTAGCACGTTTGCCTCACACCTCCAGGGTTGGGGGTTCGATTCCCGCCTCCGGCTTGTGTGTGTGGAGTTTGCATGTTCTCCCCGTGCCTCGGGGGTTTCCTCCGGGTACTCCGGTTTCCTCCCCCGGTCCAAAGACATGCATGGTAGGTTGATTGGCATCTCTAGAAAATTGTCCGTAGTGTGTGATTGCGTGAGTGAATGAGAGTGTGTGTGTGCCCTGTGATGGGTTGGCACTCTGTCCAGGGTGTATCCTGCCTTGATGCCCGATGACACCTGAGATAGGCACAGGCTCACCGTGACCAGAGAAGTTCGGATAAGCGGTAGAAAATGAATGAATGAATGAATGAATGAAAAGAGAGAGGCTAGATTGAGAAAATGACTGTTTATAGCTGCAATAACATAATTTATGCCAGAAACAAGCTTGGAGGCTTAGGGGTTAGCATGTATGTTTCCACAAACATGGGGGTTGAAGTTTTGATTCCTGCCTCCATCCTGTGTGTGTGGAATTTGCAGGTTCTCCCTGTAATTCAGGGTTTTCTCTGGGTATTCTGGTTTCCTCCCCAGGCCAAAGACCAGCACTGTAGGCTAACTGACATCTCTGCATTGTCCATAGTGTGTGTGTATTTGAGGGTGAGCGAGAGAGAGAGAGAAAGAAAGAGAGAGATTGCGCTCTGCAGTGGATTGCCATCCCTGTCCCCACCTTGTGCCCTGAGTCTACTGGAATAGACTCCAGGATCTCTGAGACTGAAGTGGAGAAGCGCAACAGAAAATGGATGGATGGATGGATAAAAAAGGCTGTTAATGTAAAATAATCAAAGCTTCACATTGGCCAAATCTAACTACGCCTAACACCAAACCCCCAAGTGCTTTATTCCTTATATAGATTCTGAGAAGAAGAACCTGACACCTGACCACTTTAAAAAAAAAAGTGCTGCTGTTGCTGTAATGTGTGTGTGTGTGTGTGTGTGTGTGTGTGTGTGTGTGTGTGTGTGTGTGTGTGTGTGTGTGTGTGTGTGTTACACAGAACATCGTGTACTGAGGAAAGACTCCTTGCCCATGTCTCTCTCAGCTAACAGAAGGCAGTCTGCTGGAACACGCAGGTACCAGTACCTCCTCCGTTTACACATTCGGGTTGGATGATTACTTTTCATTTAACACCTGAACATTTCCATACATTTTTTTTGACAGACAGTGTGCAAAAGTTTGTACATCCCTTGGGCTAAATCAAGAAGACATTTCCTTTTTTTTAGGTTTTACAGATGTGATGTTAGGAAATTAATAGTGCAGAGTAAAAGCTGATATTTATACAAACTTTTCTAAATGTGAAACACACATTCTCCTAATACACGCTCTTTTTTTTTCAATTAATAGCAAAAAAGACCTGTTTATAAAATATTATAACATTGAGGTAGAGGTACCTTTCCCTTCTTTTGTCCCATGTGACAACCATGAGGGGTACAAACTTTTGCACTCAACACAACTGATATATTTTAAAATTACACTAATGTAAAAATCAAGTGAGAAGAGCTGGGACAGCGTGTCTAATGATTTAAACTAGGCAATGTTTCAAAGATTACCAGGTGTGTGTGTGTGTGTGTGTGTGTGTGTGTGTGTGTGTGTGTGTGTGTGTGTGTGTGTGTGTGTGTTTGTGTGGTGTGTGTTTGTGTGGTGTGTGTTTGTGTGGTGTGTGTTTGTGTGGTGTGTGTTTGTGTGGTGTGTGTTTGTGTGGTGTGTGTGCGTAGACGGCCTGCTGTTACAGCCAGTAGCCGACAGCCTCACACATTTGCAGACCCCTCCAACAGCACTTGCTCAGCATCGTCCTGCAAAGGTGCAGAAATCAGTAACAAATCACGATCACACCCAGCTACACCTCGGTAAGACACACACACACACACACACAAACACACACTCACACACACAAACACACACACATACACACACTCACACACACAGAAAAAAAAACAACAGAGAGAGGGACTACTATTACACTGTGATAGAACAAATGTCCTCTGTTTGGGGGTTGTTCTAGATTTTGAACACGTGTGCCCCAAAAATAGATTTTATGTGAGATCTACTTTGTGCTTCAGCAGAATTAGTTCACAGAGTCTCTGCTACGAGAAAAAAATATTGAAATCACAATTGGATCACAACACATTTGAAAGTTTTTAATAACATCATAAAAGAGGATATAAATTAGGATTTTCATTGAAATGAGAAGATATTTTAGTAAATGAATAATAGGGTGTCATGAGGTTTAACTACTATCATCGAGTAACACTTAACTCCTTAAGATCGATTTGAGGATGCTAATGCTAATGCTTCCCTGCTAATAATGCATGGAAGCAAGCCTAAGCCACATGACATGTTACTTTCATGTATTATAATAAACGGTGGGTTGATAAGGGCTCAATGTTTCTGCTTATCTTATCTGCTCAATGTTTCTGCTTATTTCTTCATTATATTACCTTGTTATCATAATTCAGCAACCACGCAAGCAAAAATTCCGATTCTATGAACTCGTCTGATTCCCTGTCTGCGTCCCTCTCTTCTCGGTCCAGACGGCAGGCGAAGTACGGAGGCTGTAGTGAGAATCACGGGATCCGTCCTCCTGCTCCCGAGCAGTATCTCACCCCCCTGCAGCAGAAAGAAGTGTGTATCCGTCACTTACGCGCCCGGCTGAAGGAGAATGTAGAGAGATTGCAGGACAGGTCGGTGGCAGAACAAATGTGTTTCCTGGATCTGCTGCTCCTGTGAGCATGTTGTACTTCTGCTGGGTCAGACCTTCACCCGAGGTTGTAAAGAAATACTAATTCCGCAATTCTTTCAGCATCTTCAGTTTGATATTTACAAAAACAATTTTGTCTGTGATCCTTTTTTCATATTCTGCATATATGAAATTCATTAGCCACAGATAATGTGACATGCCTGGCTACTATGTTACTATAGAAATGATAACATTATAGAATGAGTGCATTATTATAAACCTGTGATTTGTTTAGCTGCACATACTTTTAGAGCTGCTGCTGTAGAGATGAATCATTCTGTACGATTTGAGAAATGAACTGCGCTGTGGTAGAAATCAAACATACAACTCATCTTTAATACCAATGCCATGAAAGCATTCCATGAAACACAAACTGACTTTTACCGTTTTTTTAAATTATATGCATTCTTTACTTTATAATTTTCTTACGTAGGGACTCGGAGATCGGGGAGTTGCGCATGCAGTTGACGCGCATGCAGGAGGACTGGATTGAAGAGGAGTGCTATCGCGTTGAGGCCCAGCTGGCACTGAAAGAGGCTCGAAAAGAGATCCGGCAGCTCCAGCATGCCGTGGAAACCGTCCGATCCAACCTGAGCCACCATGACTCGGATCTACAGGACTGTGAAACAGATGGAGCAACTGGAGTCAGGCTTGAGTCACGATCCAGAGCTTCGAGGTCATGTGGCTGCTCTCCAGCTCACACCATCGGCCGCAGTGCCACCTTTTCAAGGCTGAGTAGCGAAACATTGCCTGGTATTGACCGCAATGGAAACATAACCTCTGAGCACCGCGTTCACCCCATTCCGGCCAACCGAGGAGCTGCGACTTTACCAAGAGGTGATGGACGTCCTCGTCTTATCCTGGAGGCAGCACTTCTAACTGAGCAGGCGCCACCCACGATGCTGTGCTCCAGCCTTACACGCTCGTCCACCTATGAAAAACTGTGTAGTGGCGAGACAGTCGTGCCCATAGGCCGACCCTGCCATATGGTAAACAACAACTGTAGCTGTGCAGTACATGCCTGCCTCCCTCATCATCATCTTTTTTTGCATCTTCCTCAGCAGGAACCTCCACCTCCCCCACCTCCTACTCCGCCACCAGCACCATCTAGTGCATCCGAGATGAGTGATAAGCCTGGATTCAGATCGCAAGCTTGCAGCCCGACCATCACTTGGATCTCACCCGAGGAAGAGGAGGAAGAGGGTGAAGGTGAAGAACTGAGCATCATCAATTTAGCCACGACGGCACCGGACATCACTCTTGCTGAATCACAAACAATTTCAGTGTCTTCCTCCACCATATTGTCTACACAAAAATCTTACCTCACTGAGCCTTTAACACCAGTCCCTTCTTTAATAACTTCTTCACAAACAGTGTTGACTATGCCACAGGTCCAGCAACCCAGTCTTTGGTTGCCTCCATCACCTGAGCAGCCACCACAGCTTCAAGAAGTAGACGGAGCTGCTGGAGCTACCGAGGAACAGGAGGGGCAAGAAGAAAATCCTTCCAGTTGTCACTGGAGCAGCTACTTCCTTGTTGATCTACTAGCGGTGGTGGTCCCAATTGCACCAACTTTGGCGTGGCTTTGTCGAGGAGGGCAGCGTGACATAATGCCGGCGTACCACATGGGTTCCCTGCTGCGTGGCTGTTGCGCCGTGGCACTTCATTCACTAAGACGTGTTGGCAACACTCGTAGTCGCGGACCGCCTGGGACAGGGGGTGCAACAGCAATCTAAATATCTGCCCCAGACTTCACCCTGGTGTGTTGCTTTTTCTGTACTATCATGTTTTTGATCATGTTTAATAGATATATTAAATGATTAAGTTTAGAATGAACTGAAGCAAAATATGGTTGCATGAGGCTTAACTGAGTGAAATATCCAACTAAAACCTAAAATTTCCCTCAGATTCTTTCCCTAATTTAGCCAGTGCCCACCCACCAGCCAGCGTTCCCAATTAAATGAAAACTACCAATTAGTAAAGGTATCTGAGACACATTCATGATTTTTTTTTAAAATTCCTGCTCATGCTGTGTCACATGGCAGTGTAACAGACTCAGAAGAAAGTTCTATCGACCCTCTTCCGCATACATGAGCTCACAGATGCTCAGGATTGGCTAGTTTCCTTATGGTTGACCGTATGCCATCCCTCCCACCCAGAGACGTCCCACCACAGACAATACGGTGAACAATTTTCACCCTGTTGCCACTCAGGAGCTGTCCTGTTTTATACCAATTCTAAATTCAGATTTAAACCGATCAAAACACTAATCTGGGAAATGTAATAAAGTAGTAATAGTGCAAACTTTTAGCTAAATTTGAAGAACTGAAATTGAAATGCATCAACAAAAAATTTCATTAGAATTTTCCTCACCTTATGTGAACAAGGGCACAAATTTTCTTACAAATAATTCAAATAAAGTCCATTTTTAAATTCAGCTTGTAGCAGCACAATTCTTGTTCCGTAGTCATCCTATAAAACCTTGATCTTCATTTTAATTTCACGCACATTTCCTTTAGACGTGTCAGTGCTCTTGTGCTTATTTCCACCAATTGTCCTGTTTCCTTCTTTCCTCTCAGTGGTCCCTCCTTCTGTCCACCCCGTTCTCTCCTGTTCCTGCCTTCGATTACGACAAGAATGCGCAGATCCAAAATGGCAGGTCTCTGCCAAGAACGCTGGGTTATAAACAGTACCTCACATCATTGACTTTTAAAAAGGAACTCGAATTTGCCGAGTGTAGCAGGTCGCTTGGTTGGTGTTTTAGCCTGCACTGTATCTGGCTATTCTTCATTCATATGAGCGTGTTCATCCGAGCATGAAACACAATACCACTGTTTCGAATCAAGGAGAAAATAAAGATTTAGGCTTGTATAAGAAAGTGCTTGCTTGGCTTATAAAACGTCTTAAGTTTGTGTGTGTGTGTGTGTGGGGGGGGTCTTCTGAATGTAGCGTGCTCATTGTTCACTCAAGAAAGCTTATTTTTAAGTGATGTGTAATAAGATGCAATCTCAGGCTGAATTCTGACTCTAGATATAGATAATGTCTTTTAAAATGTCTTTTGACAAAAAAAAAGACCCAAACTATTGGTCAGCTAGCTTTAAAAGAGGTTTATTGAAATATAGTTTAATTTTGGAATACATCTTTTCCATCATGCAGTAGATCTCAGCTCAGCTCTGAACATACAGCAGATTTGGGTGTAGTGCAGTTGTTCAAACTAACTTCTCTTCGTTCATGTTTTGTCCACCTGAAATCTCTTGCAAAACTGTTTCCTCTTAGTTTAGCACTTTATAGCAGAGCATTAAAGGAACTTCAGGGCTGTGTTGCATGCGTTCATGTAATCGATATGAAATTATGCATTTAACAGATTATAATTGCGTGTTCTATCAAAGCCATGCACTCCAACAAGGAATTTGAATCAGGGATGTTAGAGACCAACACAGGTGCTCAATGAAGTCTGATTAGAGTGCAAGTTAGATCAGTTTTTTCATTAGACTAGAATAACGATCTATGTCTATTTTAATGAACACCAATACATTTAGCAACAGCATTTATCCGCAGTAAATCATCTTTTAGAATTGTAGACGATATCAGGTACACAGAAAAGGTTTTTGGAAAAAGCCTGCATTATGTTCTGTAAACAAACATGATTTGAAAATAAAATGTAACTTGAAAACCAAATGGAGACTTTTCTTGTCCATAAATCAACACCAGCTGTCAAGAGTACGTAATCTTTGCTGCTCAATCACGCTGCCAAACTCAACATGGCTTGCGGATCACAATAATAAAGAGAGGCAAAGTGTCTTTTGCGCTGAATGAAATCAAACACAGCTTTGTCTTTTTATAAACAATGTTTATTTTCAAGTAGTTTATCATTTCATAATTAGCCAAATTTCCCCACCAGAATACAGACTACCAGCTCAGCCAAAGCCCTGTTGAAGTGAACGTGTTTACAGAAATCAAATACAAAAGAAAAAGCAGGAGAAAAGGGGTTAAAAAGAAGGGGTTTTATAGTGAGCATCCAGTGGGTGAGAGCATATTGATGAACATGTTCAACAGGAAAGGAATAAAAAGGTAACAAAATATACAAATGGATGACAGAGCTAAGCTAAGTGGTGTAGCTAACACTAGCCCCTTTCAAGGATCACGTGCAGGAGGCCATGTTCCCCAAAAAAGGTTGACCTGCAAAAGAAAGGAGGGATGCGAGGGGTGCTTTAGAAAACACATCAGTAAAGATTAGACAGTCTAATCCAAGAGCCTGTTAAAGTAATTACTAAAGCCTGGTTAAGATGCAAGATAAAGAGTAAGCTCTCTCTCAGATTAATGCTCAGATAAATGAATCAAAATGATCCCTGCATTCAGTGGAACTTTTGCACAACCAAGCAAGGCAAAGTAGACCACCTAGATAAGTGCCTATTTTTTCTTCTTCTATTCTTTAAACAAATTCCCATCTGATACGTTCTATATAAACAGACAGACCACCAGTTTTGCAAAATATCACTCTATTGTATGTATATTGCAATACATTACCTGGTGGTCTCAAACTCACCCTGAAAGTACGAATAGGGAAAAACCTGAGAAGAACTGCAGTGCTGTTACTCCAAGCCAAGAAGCTCCACATCGAATACAAGTGTAGCGTTGGGAGGGATGATGCCAGGGTGGCCTTTGCTCCCATAAGCAAAGTCAGGGGTGCAAGTCAGCTTAGCACGCTGGCCTACACTCATCTGCAAAGCAAAGTGGTGCATATCATTGGGTGAAGTGATATGCATTAAATCAGATCAGTGTGTCTATAAGGTAATGCTGTGATCTGAACATGGCTGAAAGTTCACGTGAAGGTTTAATCGCCGGTACCTGCGCCACTCCTTCATCCCAACCACGGATTACTTCCTGCTTCCCGATCTTGAATTTGAAGGGCTTGCCTCGGTCCCGGGAGGAGTCAAACGTGTGACCGTTCGTCAGAGATCCTATTGTGGAAAGAACATCGTTTAAAATAAATAAATAAATAAATAAATGCATAAATAAGGCTTATCCCTAATCGGAAATAACGGCGCGTGCCACAAAGACGCGCCATGACAGCACACGGATGGAGCGCGAGACTGAAACACGTCAAACGAAGCACTAATAACTGACTGGGAGCGTTTACACAAACTACTGACATTATCGACGTTTTTCTTTTACAACATAACCAAACCGCTCGAAGTTCGGTCACTCGACTCGTCCACCAAACGGCTCGACATAAAAAAAATAATCAAGGATTTTCCTTCGTCGAAAAAAAAAAAAATTAACCGTTTAAACGTAAAAAGGCGTTTTGGACTTAGTACAAATGATCGTGTTTCTGCCTTAATTAAAACAATAAAAACAAATCCGTCACACCAAACCCTTTAAGACATAATTTTACATTTTCATAACCTGTAAAAAAAAATCGGCCTATTGTTAATGCAGCATCCTGTCTGAGTTAGCAAAGAGGCTAACGGAATTTAGCTAGAAGTTCAGCGAGATTTCACACAACCGAGGGTTCTTTTACCTTTTTATTTTTTTTTACTTACCAACATAGTGCACGACACACGTCTGTCCTTTTTTGGGGAAAGTGCTTCCTGGAAAAAGGGATGAAAATAATATAAATTTAGTCTCTGCGATATTTTTCGGTCCGAGCTTGTTAGCTAACTAGGCGGTAGCCATTCTGCTAGTAATGCTAAACCAGCCGAGGTGTAGAAAACCTCAGAGAACCGAAAGCATTAAACAAAATCCATTACTAATAGCGCATATGTGTAGCTTAATGTTTACAACTAACGAAAATGGTGCTTTTACCGTCCCCGGGTGTTATCGTTTCGACCTCGACTCCCATCCTGGTGTGGTGTTTATTGGTCTTGATTCTCGGTACAAAATGCGCTCTGTTATAAAGATTCTGGATATAGACTCTCTCTCACTTCTGGCCAGCTACCGCCCTAGTGGACAAAGGAGGAACTTCATTTCCAATTAAAATAATGAGTAAACAAAACAATGAATGTGCAGTCACACGCCTTGATTTAATTACAAGCAGAGAGGAAAAGGATTAATCCCAAATCAAATTCAACTGTACCAACCAGTGTCAACAATAGTACTTTACCTATTAATAAAGTCTGTCTGTCTATCTATCTATCTATCTATCTATCTATCTATCTATCTATCTATCTATCTATCTATCTATCTATCTATCTATCTATCTGATGTCTATCTATCTATCTATCTATCTATCTATCTATCTATCTATCTATCTATCTATCTATCTATCTATCTATCTATCTATCTATGGAAAACAGTTTATAGACACCTGACCTTCACCTATATGTGTATTTTAAAAATCCAATTTCAGATGTATTCCCCCTTTATTGGTATAATAAACTCTGCTCTTCTGGAGAGATTTTTTCTTAAATTTTGAAGCGTGGCTGTGTTGATTTCTGTTCATTCAGCTACAAAAAGATTAGTCTCTGTTTCCCATCCCCATGGTGTTCAGTGGGGGCTGTGTTCTTTCATTTCAACCTTGGCAAACCATGTCTACATGAAACTTGTTTTCAGGTTTGAACCTCTTAGTTCAAGTGAAAGGAATTGTAAAGCTACAGGATGCAATGACATCCTGTACAACTGTGTGCTTCCAGCTTAGTGACAACAGTTTAGGGAAGAATGATTTTCATTTTGTAGATATCTCCACGTCTATTACCAAAACTACTATAGGTGACGTACTATTAAGGCTACACAATTTGTCCTGCTGTCACCCGTGATTTAGGACACAGCCAATTTTCTTTACAGTTGCTTCTGTAATTAAACAAATCTTACCTACCAATACAAAGTGCTGACACTGGACACTCCTTCATAAAGGTTACATGAACATTTCTTTACAGAAAGCTTCCCCATATCAATATTTCCTTTCTTATGTAGCAGCATGTTTTCAATTTGTTTATCATTCACCTACAAATAAATTGGTTGTTGCTTAAGCAATATCGCACAAGCAATAGAGTTTACTTACAGCCGAATCACCGTTGTGTTGATATTCAGTACAATACAACAGTTCTATGAACAGGAAATGAACACAGTGATATTTTAGACAGTTTGAAAAATATTTTGTTTATTTTTGCTCCATCAATGAAAATAGTTCCAAGTGTAGCCTCAGCTGGATACTGGCTACAGCAAGAACAAAATATAGCATTAGGTTCTGTCAGTCAAGAACAGGAGTCTGATGTTACGTTACAGCAGAAAAAGTGACAGTAGATTTTTGATATGCAATGAGAACGGGCGAAATGAGCAACAGAGTGACTGGATGTGTGTGTGTACAGCAATGCAACAAAGTTCAGAAAATTATAACTTTATGCAAATAGGGAGTGACAAATAGTGATTTGTCAGTGATTACCAATGCGAATGAACACAGTACAGCACACACTGCTTCTCCTTCATCTTGTACGATATGATACATATATACCATGGTGAAATGTATATGCAAACCAAATCTTCCTCTAGATTTCATAAGTGAAATGATAGTTGGGCCACTGAAGTTCATTGCTGATGAACTAATAGTGGCAACTTAATAGTACACTGAATGGAGACTTGCAGCATTAAATATGAGCACAGATCACAGGACAGTTTGACTGGTTAAATGATTGCTTGGAAAATTACATGAATGAGCAGGTGTATAGGTGTTCCTAATAAAGTGGCTGTTAAGTGTGTAGACATGTTTTTAAATGTTATATTTATTATTATATTGTATACATTATAATTAAATGCAGGCTTAACATAAATCTGACTGAATTCAACAAACCAAATCCTTTCATACTGATAACCCTGTCTATAGAGCACTGAGCAGAAGCCCAGTCTAATTTTGAACATGATTTCCTCACTTTCCTGTCAACAAATCACTTTTAAATTACACCCATGTAACTACGTCTTTCTTTGAGCATGTCTCATTACTGTACAGTGAAGACTGTCGTGTGCTAATTTGAAATACAGGCATGTTGCTTATTGACCTCCATTTTGGTTTATAAAATGGCCGCTCAGAGGTGCAGTCTAAGCTACTATTTTTATCTGGAAAGCTTGTTGAAGCAAAACCTCCTGGCTGGGAAGTAGATATTGTGCTAGACATGCGTTGTTGTAGTTTGATGTCCTGATTATTTGGAAGCATCTGGGACTTGACCCTGTGTAGACATGAACAGAAAACACTCAGAACCACTAAGAACTTAACTTTTCAGTGTAAATAAAGGCATAGCTACGGACTCAAGTATGCTTAAACAAATACTGCCGATTTTTTTTTATGAAGAAAAAACAAATCCGTCTTCATCACAGCTGTATCACGTGCAAAAACGGACTGGAATTTGGATTCATAAACAGATAAAACAGTCAGATCTATTGGAAATCTATAGGTACTTGTTGAGGCAGTCGCATACGTATATTGTACGTAAGTAAGTATATGTTTACACATATAGTCCCACATATATGTAAAAGTTGCCCTAAAAATGTATAATTTATCCTTTGCAGGATTGTGACTATTTTTACTCAGACGAATCCGTGCTCATTTGTTACCAGTAACCATAATTATTTTTGTAGTGCTCTTGTGTTGGAAAGTCAGTAAGACTTGAGCAGTTTTGGCAGGATTGCTTCTCATGCTCGTCTCACCCTAAGATCTTTATTGTTGAAAGCTGAACTTCACCTTTAAAGATGCCATTCTTTCTGATTTCAAACTGAATGGATATAACTAGCTCTTTAGTCTAAATAAAGGTAGCTGGCAGCATACATTTTTGTATATAGTTGCTAGCTAAATTTAACCTCAATTAAAAATATATTTAATTAATCTACAAGTCATGTAGTTAACTTTCATTATAACTGTACAAGACATGTCTCTGGACATGTATCAACAATTCTGGCTAGCTGTGGTTTTTGTTCTGTTTGTCACAGAGACTATTGTGTACTTGTAGAGCCCTTGATTGTCTAACATCTGTGTGTAGTCTGTAGACAGAACCAGTATTTGAACATTTACATGCCAACCCATTGTGATGAAGCATAGCCATAACACCATTTCATTACCTTGTTTCTTTTTGGTCTTTCTGAAGGCTCAGGTGCTGCATCTCATTGATGGGGTAGAGATAGAAGAAGACCAGACCGACCAGCAATAGGACGATGGGAATCGGTGCCAAAAGCAGGCGTAATGCCAAGATAACTCCTCCGCTGTGGCTGCATGCTCCTGTTTTATAACCTGTCAGGCTTTGAGGAACAGAATGTGAAATGTACTGTTGTAGTGTTTATACTGACACACTCATGCAGACTCATGTAGTTCCCTACTGCTTACAAGGTTTGATATTGTATTTCTTACTAGTTTAATAACTGTGGGGAAAAACTATGTTTCCATTCATTCCTTGTATACGAGGGAGATTATCTGCCTTGCCTTGATCAGAAACTGAGAAACACTAGTACACTTACTTGAGCCTCACCAAATGGAAAAAGAGCCTGACTGTCCCTTTAAACAAGCCTGCTACTGTACTGCTGTGTGTGTGTGTGTGTGTGTGTGTGTGTGTGTGTGTGTGTGTGTGTGTGTGTGTGTGTGTGTGTGTGATGACTCACTGTAGTGTCATGGTGGATATGCCAGCAGAGAGGCCTCCGCCGAGCTTGTTACAGAAGCAGGAGCAGGAGAAAAACAACGGCTCCATCGCCTTGCAGCAAGGGTTTGCAACCATGAACTCATCCACCACGTCTGGCAACATGGACCTCCAGAAACATACACGTGATCCATATTCATAATGATATCATCAGATCATTTATGTTAAGCATGCATTTGTCTCACTGTAGTCTTCAATTACAAGATTACTATTAGATTATTGTTTTGCTAAGATCAGGATGCAAGACCACCAGCTTCAGGTTTTTACCAGCATTAAGAATGCTTCACTGGATGGCTTTAATATCCAATTTTTATTACGTCAATGCAAGATGCATTCAAACAGTTTGACAAAGGCCTGAACAGAAGCACTTAATTGATAATTGAACACAACATTCCAATTTAAAAGTAGCTCACTGCTCTGGTTAAAAGAAACGAATAAAGTCGAGGAATGTTGACTAGATCTTTGGCTATACACACCATGGTAACAAGAGGAGCGTAGCTACACTGGTGCCAACCAGAAGGCACATGATCATGTAGACAGCGAAGTTTTCAGAGACAGACACTAGGACTATCATAACAGGAATAAAAAGCTGTTGAAAAATAATGAGAGTTATTGATGTGGAGACATACTGTATGTCAAGCCAAAAAGGAACGGAAATCTGAAACAGTACAATAAATTAATCAATGTGTAATATAAAATAATAATCAAAATAATTTACAGCAGTAAACAGCAGCATTGTTGTTAACCATTTCTCCTCTTTCAGCATCAATTTGCCTTTCCTGCAATTAAAAAAACTCTTCCATGTCATCAGAACTAAAGAGTTTGAACTCACAGGTAGGCCGATAAAGAGAGTTTTCTTCTTTCCCAACCTCAATAGAATCATCTGCCACAATGGCACTGATACTGTAGCGGAAACCTAGAGACAACAAAAATACAACCACATAACAACATTTACAGTTTATATCAGTTTTATTACAGTTTATTATATTCCACTTATTCTACACAGGGTCAAGCGTGAGTCTGGAGTCTGTCTCAGAGGCTCAGGGCACAAAGAGGGGAACACCATGGATGGATTGCGAAGTGTACACATCATTCAAACACTACAAACAATTTAGAGACACAATGCATGTCTTTAGATTGGGGAGGACACCAGAGTCCTCAGAGGAAACCCCTGTATCATGAGAAGAATGCGAGAATGAAGAGAATCAAGCCCTCAGCTCAAAATATTGATATGTAATTATTTTTATTCTGAAGTAAAATCTTCCACAATTTGCATGGATTTCTGTGATGAAATACACTCAGATAGTCGGGAAATGTTAATGCAGACTTCACTTCATGTAACGGGTCCATCATCTCCTTCACAGTTTGTTTTCCAGACTCTATCCAGTGACTCAGCAGTCACTGTCCATGGCAACTCTTACAGAACCACCACAAAATTTTAGCATTGCAGTTTGCACACACTGACACCATATCTTCTTGTCTGGTCTCATAGCTTATCTCTGGGTAATCATAAATGCTGTTGTAATGTCTGTTTCTCGTCTGTGTAATATGTGTCTACTGTCACTGTCTGATCCTGCTGCAGTTTGTTTGTTGCACTGTATTTTCTGCTGTTTATTGCTGTTAATTCCTGGGAGCACAATCCATAGGCAGATAAATGTTGCTGATGTTCACAACTGTCCTTTATAATATAACTTATGACAGGACAGTTTTTTATTCCTTTGCAAGAACATTTTCATTGTAGGAGCAATTTTTCATTGAGCTTTCTGAGTTTCACTCCCAAAGAAATGGTTTCTGCTTGTAACTTTTTTGGTACACTTTTGTGCTTGGTACATTCCTTAATACAGTATATAACCGCTAAAAAGATCCAGACAATACTTGCTCAGTTCGATATGATGCTGTATTTCCCACTTACTGTATGCAGTTGACAAACTGTTAGCAACAAGCAGACTGCATTCGGGAATTACAGTATACACAAGTGACACATTTGCCTCACACCTCCAGGGTTGGGGTTCAATGCCTTCCGTGTGAAGTTTGCATGTTCTCCCCATTCCTTGGGGGTTTCCTCTGGGTTTCCTCCACCAGTCCAAAGGCATGCACTGTAGGCTGATTGGCATCACTAAATTTCCATAGTATGTTATTGTGTGTGCTGTTCAGCCCTGGGATAGTCTGGCATCCTGTCCAGGGTGTAACCTGGTTTATGGCCAGTGTCACGTTGCATAGGCTCCAGGTTACACGCGACCCAGTATGATAAGCAGTGTGGAAAATGGATGGAAGCTCATTGACACTTACCAATATAGCCAACATGAGATACTGGAACTGAGCTCCCAATCCTGCCACATGGATGCAGAACAAAGCAAAGTTTCCTAAAGCCATCTGAAAGGTGACAGTTCCAATAAAGTGTCAAATGAAAGTTCTTATATGAGGTAATGTTATGTGTAAGGAAATCTGTGTAAGGAAATTCTCACTCTTATTACATGTATTGTGAGGGATGGTGATATTGTCTCTCCTGTCAATCATATAGACCCTAACCAATAAATGGTGTCTAGGAGGTCATTTGTGTGAAAGAGGGTGGCTAGTAATTTCCTGGCTTGTATCTCAAAATACATTAAAATGAGGGGGAAATGTATTGAAATATAGTGATTAAAGATTTGAACAATACTTGATAGCTACTCCTTAGCTATTACTACTGAATCCCATGTGTTTTATTTTGAATAATTTGATGTCATGGCTGTATGCTATAATACTTAAACGCAAACATCAGTAAAACTTCTGCAATGATTTACTTATTAATTATTATGTTATAATCTCATTACTATTGTTATTTAGTAGCATATGCAGCTCCATCCATGGACTACTACACTACTACTACTACTCTGATCTGCTTGTGCAAATGCCCTGACCTGGAAAGCAATAGAGGTGAACAGGAAGCCAAGGACCAGTCGCTGATACGAGACCTGGCCAACCAGTTTCTTCAGATCAGCAAGGCATGACGAGCATCTCTCTATCTCAATATCTGCAGACCCTAAATAAAGCACAGTTTCAGATGGGCAAAACAAGCAGCAATCTTTAATGCAAACAGAAAGTGACTTTGCTGCATGAATATTAAGCTGGTTGTTTTACATGACCACATGAAAGGATGACCTGCGAGACATTGTCAGAGACAGTAAGATGAAATACCTCAGAATTGTGAATAGCACACTAACCACTTTGTTCTCTCACTCCCAGAAAGAGCACCATACAGCAGAGGAAGAAGAGAGCGCACAGGAACAGAGCTGAAGTCATGAAGGCCGCTTGCTGATGAGGAACACACACACTTACTACACACACACATAAATAACCTTCTCAGCAGTCCACCGACTGATATGCAAAATTTGTCCATGCATGTGTGGAAAGAGTGCATCATCGGAGGTGATTGATTCACAGCACATCAGTGATAATGACATGTTGGTACAGCATCTTTGCTGGGGTTTTTGTCACTACAGGGTTGAGATACAGTCCACCAACTAAAAATATCCTTCCTACAGCAGTGTTGACCACAGATAAGGCATGGATAATAAACACTTTGGAGGGAAAAGAAAGCTCTAGTCTCTAGCACTTCTGAATGCTCGATTCTGATTGATTATCTCTAAGCAGTAGCTCTGAGGGCCAGGGTTATATTAATACACTCCTTCTAATATTATTATATTATATTATAATAGACTAATATACTATTATTATTTTTTCTGTAGTAAAAACTCACACAGGGACTTGTATGGCAGATGCTGTTAGAAACAGAGGTGAAACTGTAGGATTTCTAAAACGACAAGTCTAAGGTTGGCTGACTTTGTGGTTATTAACAGTTACAGCAAGCTTAATTTTTAATGCTTAAGTGAAAGAAACAGGAGTCTGTTAAACTAACAAATGTTTAAAGCTGGGAACTGAATAATTTAGTGGAACTACAGTAGCATGGCATTAAATATATTCCTAAGCAGAGAAAATGTACATGTGAGAAATTGCTGTAGTGTGGAGAAATGAAACTCTTTGCAATGCACTTAAAAAAATAAACAGTGACAGAATAGTGGGATGTGAGATGCGTCTCAATCAACTCCCTAGTTCAATAGTCAGAGCACTGATCCGGGAGTCGATCATTTTAAGGGCTGTCTCTCACAATCACAAAATCCTTTCAGTCCACTAGAACATTCGATCCCTAAAAAAAATCAATGCAAAATGAATCATGGCTCACTACGTTCCCTTACTGGAAATGGCATTATTTGAAATTCTATATACAGTTTGTTTAAAAAACAACTCAAGCTAGCATACAATCTTGTTTAAAGTACAATGACAAAACCAGTGATTAAGCTCACAAATTTATATGACAATTAAAATGAAATACTTTGTGTTTGGGTTTTTACATTGATTGATGAGGAAATTAAAACATTGCTGAAAATTGAGTCAACAGTGTCCAGTAGTGTAGTGAGACACTTACCAGTGCCCCAACTCGTGTACGCAATATACTTATTCACAAACTAGGGAGCCGACCGAAACAAAGCTGTGGACTGACACAGGGTTATTTGAAGAGTTGTGGGTTCTCAGCTCCTGAATAATGTGGAATCCAGTCTGAAAGGGGAAACCTCTGGATCTTACATAAAACCGTGTTTTTGGGGGGGATTTTGGAAAATGTGAACCAGAAGGAACCTTAAGGGTTCTTGATTTCACAAGGAGATCTGGGGCAACTACAAATGGAAATAATGGACAGTCACACGTTTCTCCCCAAATACCCAAATCCCACCTACTAACATTGACATTAATTTTCTTGCCATTTTTATTTGCAGCAGGAACATTTAATTTGTATTGAAACAAGACAAGGTCTAGGAACTTGCTGTTAAATCTATAGCTAACTATGAAGTGCGTGTAGATATCTTACTAACGTTGCTACCAGTGAAACCACACCAGGAAACTAGATGATGAGAGTAGAGCAACTTCAGATAAAAAAAATCAAAATAAAACTATCACTCAAATTATATATATAAATATACACTTTGTATATAATTGTATATAAATTTAACATAGAAAAGGATGGGATCTGATACATGCACCAGATGCAACTGCATTATGTGATATCTGACATTAGAAGTTATGCATATAGTCTAGTGATTGAAGTCTATTGTTGCTTTTTGTATGCACTATGGTGCGAGTGTGTGTTCAGTAGTTATACCGTGTTCTGTAGAGAAGCAACGGAGGGAGACGGTGTGGTGAATGTGAGCTCAACATTATTATCCGTGTCCATGCAGGAGTTCTCTCTTTCTGCGTTGTACACTCTCAACACCTGCCCCTGCATCACAGCAGCCAGCAGCATCGACAACACCTCCGCACTCATTCCTGTGAGAGTGAGAGAAAGAGAAAGACAGAGATCCAAGCTGTTAAACTATGGAAATTCACTCTTAACCATTTCATTCCATCTGCTATCAGATATCCATTGGATTGGAAACCCAGCCTAAAACCCAGTACAGTGTCTGAAAAGCTCTTACTGTAAGCCGTAGCTGAATCTCTGTCCCTCTTGCTTCCTCCCAGAAACATATTAAGTGACATATATGGGACATGATAGCACTGCAGAGACAACAGGATGTGATTATATGAACAGTGGTCAAGATGCGAGACTTCAAAGTTTAGATTGCAGATGAGGAATAAAATCAGACTGAACGTATTGTTAGAGGAAAATAATCATTGATTAATTTGTGTGATATGATCAACCAAATTCCTCCAGCCCACTACAGCCTCTTTAGATTTCTCTTTCTTGAAGGCCATTTAAAAAACTACAACTTAGAAGGCAAGCAGGAAACCTCAAAACCCTCCACCCAGAAGAATTTCCTGTCTTTGAAAACTATTATTTTACGTCTGACTGCTACAAAGCACTGATACCGGAGACTCCTTCCAACAAGGTGAAACATCTAAAAGGGCTTTCGCTCTTTTGGAAAGTTTCTCCACTTTGAATATTAATCACATTATTGTTCAGTTCAGTTCAACATATATTACAATCATAAAAAGGCACTCAGAAGGCAACTCCTTTTCATTTTATAGAAATACAATAATATACTAGTCTAGTCATCCAACCATCTATTTTCTGAAGCACTTATCCTACACACAGTCATTGGGAACGTCTATCACAAGGGACAAGGCAGGGGACATTCGGGACAGGGTGACAAGCCATCTCAGGGCACTATCACTCACACATACATTCACAAAATACACATGCCTTTGACTGGGGTAGGAAACATACAAGTTCCACACAAACATACAAATCCTAGAGGTGTGAGGCAAACATGCTTTAGCAGAGAATAAAATATATACAAAAGCCAGACACTTTTTTCTCAATTTATTTATTTTGGTCACTTTCTTTAAAGATACCAAGAATTAAATGTGATGTAGAGAAGGTCATACACTCATTAGAGTCTCGAAGAGACAGCTGATGATGAGGTACCAGGGCACAACAACCGAGGAGCTGTCTGCAGCATGTGGGATGAACCAGAGGAAGACATAAGACAGAATGCTCAGTGGCATGGACAAAACTGACCTAAGGGACACAAGAGACTGTTATAACATGAACACAGCCCAACAATAACATAGATGACAGATCTTCAGCATAGAAGTTTAACTGTTCAGAATGAAAGTCTAACACAGAATTTTGTTGAAAACTCTCCATCTAAATCCCCACCCACCAAGGGAGGAGCTTGCCTACTGGGGTTCGCCCACTCCTGCTCACCAGGTACCCAATGAGAGGGTCGGTTACTGCGTCCCATACCCGAGTGACAAACAAGATCAGAGAGACATAGAATGCCTCCATCTATAAAAAGACACAGATAAAGAGAATAAAGAACAAACACCGAACATTTCAACTACATTTGTCCAGTAAAGTCCAGAATGCAGTGATGTTTAAATTGGAGTCCTTTTACCAGCACCAGTATTTGTACTGTATAATTTTTTCTTTTGATGGAAAGATGGGAAGATGAATACAATTCCTACCCAAATGCTACTGGGAACAACAACTACTGTTTAAATGATTTCTTCTTGTAGTCATGTTTAAAGAGTGATTAGCTGCTTGTACACTTCATGTTTAGCAATTCTATAAAATACCAATAGTAGTAATAATTAAAAAAAAAACTTAAAAAATCTTGGTCATGTGATACAACAGCTAGCACATTTTAGCACATTAATAGGGGAATATTATTAAATTGTAAGTTAACATGCTAGCAAACCTTTAACTTATGCTAGCTAGTTAGCTGATGTTTGCCCACATTTCAATCAGCAATAATTTACCATCAGCAGTCAAAACAATTTGAGCCGCTTACTGTTCTACATCTTTTCACACCACAGAATAAATGTGGATGATTAAGTATTGCACAGGCCCTCAGAGGCTCATAAATGTTTTTGAATCCAGTCTGAGTAAGTAGTTAGACTAAACGAGATAGATACTCCTCTGAGGTTTGAGGAGGTTTGGAAAAGTGAGTATGTGATAGAGAATGTGAATCTTGTACATATTCTCCTGCACAAAATGAAGTGTAAGTTCATTTTAAGTCTATTTAATTTCAGAAAATTTGTGTAAATTACAGTGCAACTAAATTCTTTTCTTTGCATTTTCCAGCTTGTTAGGAAGCTGAGCACAAGGTCTGAGCACAAGGTCAAGTGTCTTTCTCGAAGGTCCCGTAGTGGCAGTTTGGTGGTGCTGGGGATGGAACCCCAACCTTCTGACCAACAACCTAGTATAAGTGTAAGATGTGATATTAAATGTTTATTTACACTAATCATAAAATGATTTATGATTAGAATATATAGTGGAATATTATTACATGATTATGTAAACCAATAAGATCTATCAATGTCTGTCAAAATGTCCGAAAACATTTATTCATTCATTCATTCATTTTCTACCGCTTATCCGAACTTCTCGGGTCACAGGGAGCCTGTGCCTATCTCAGACATCATTGGGCATCAAGGCAGGATACACCCTGGACGGAGTGCCAATCCATCGCAGGGCACACACACTCCGGACAATTTTCCAGAGATGCCCATCAACCTACCATGCATGTCTTTGGACCGGTGGAGGAAACCGGAGTACCCGGAGGAAACCCCCGAGGCACGGGGAAAACATGCAAACTCCACACACACAAGGCGGAGGTGGGAATCAAACCCCCAACCCTGGAGGTGTGAGGCAAACATGCTAACCACTAAGCCACCAAGCCCCCCAACATTTATTCACTCACTCATTTTCTACCGCTTATCCGAACTTCTCGGGTCACGGGGAGCCTGTGCCTATCCCAGGCGTCATCGGGCATCAAGGCAGGATACACCCTGGACGGAGTGCCAACCCATCGCAGGGCACACACACACTCTCATTCACTCACGCAATCACACAATACGGACAATTTTCCAGAGATGCCCATCAACCTACCATGCATGTCTTTGGACCGGGGGAGGAAACCGGAGTACCCGGAGGAAACCCCCGAGGCACGGGGAAAACATGCAAACTCCACACACACAAGGCGGAGGTGGGAATCGAACCCCCAACCCTGGAGGTGTGAGGCGAACGTGCTACCCACTAAGCCACCATGCCCCTCAACATTTATTCAATATTGTCAAAATGTCTAATCCTTGGATTCACTTTCCTCAAACATGTCCTGGTCAGACAAATCTACATCGGGTTTTACTATCATAAATTCAAGGTAGTGATGATGCACAGGGGACCAAAACAATATGACAAGCTTTAAAAAAGCTACAAGGTTTGAAGTGTTACTTGCTCTAAGATGCTTTTCTGCTCACCACGGCTGTAAAGAGTCCACATTTGTGTTACTGTAGGCTTCCTATCAACTATGGACATTTGAGTTAATTCAGTTCCATCAAATTTACTTGTATAGATGTCTGAAAATTGGACATTGATGAGCCTTAATGGAAAAAATGTATTTACAAAATATATGAAACCAGCATATAAATGTTCGATTTGGATTTTATAATGGATATTTCTCCTATGATTAAAAAAAACGAGTTCTTGAATAATCAGTATCAATTTTTTTTTAAAATACTGCTTTAGTGGAAGAGGGAAACCATAGTCCACATATACTCCACACCATTGTTTGACTTCATCACATCACAGCTTTTAGCAGCTGTTCATAAATAATAAATGCAAAACCATTCCAGCGATTTCGGGAAGCAATGAGCTGAAAAACAGTTTTTGGCAACAGACCGTCAGAGAGAATGTAGAATGTTATGAGACAGGAATAAACAAGTGAACATAGAATGGCTTTCGGTTTATAAAACAATGCTAAGAAGGGTCAACGTTTGAGAGGATACTTTTCTTACTTGCACTACATCCAGTAAAAATATCTGGAAGGAGAAGCCCAAAGCAATGTTTGTTGCCTGATATGGAATTCCCCCAACAGCGTAGCACAGCTTTGTGGTCAGAGAGATTCCTGTATGGTTCTATTAAAGAAAAGAGAACATTACAACATCACATATAATGAAGCCTACAGGGTGTGACGGTTTCTTCCATGAAGGATACGTGTAGGGGAGAAACTATACTGTCTTGACTTAATGATAGGAACTTAAAAAAAACAAACCCAGTTCAAGGGGGGCGGTATATATATTTATATATGTATATATCATTCAGAATTCTAGGAAAGCAGAATCATTTCTGGAAAATAAACAATTTTTAATAATAAATCAAACTTGAGGTAAGTAAAAAATTTATTTAAAAAAAATCTATACATCATGACTTTTAAAATAGAGTGGAATCAGCTAAAAGAAAAAACAGAAGCAAATTCCAATATGGCTATACACTAAGTTATTTATGTGTCATAAATTCAGCTAGTGAAAGGATCACAGTAAGTGTTTAAGTGTTGCTATAAGCTGTTCCATCATGTTGATGCTTTAAATTTAAAACCTTTTTTCCCCCGAGTTCAGCTCAGGGAACAGCAAGTTGAATAATGTCCTCTAATCACAGATTGTAATGTCCATTTGTTCCCCAAATGAAGGATGATAAATAAATAGTAATGTTAGCCTATAATGACACACTTGCTCTCACATTCATGAACAATAACAGAACCAGTTCTAAGTATTATAATTCTGCTGGAAATGTAACTCACAGCATGGGATGATAATGATGATGATTCTAATAATAATATAATGTCATAATGAATACTGATTATACAAATATTTATACACAGTATGTCCATGCATGTTGCATGTTTAGGTTGTTAGTCCTTTGCAGGGCACCGTGCACATACTGCCACACCTAGGGGCAATTTAGTGCAGCTAGTCTAGCTACTTAGGGCAAAAATAAAAAAAATGAACGGATGGACGAGAACATGCAAAAACATGTATGTATTATGTACTGATTAACACTTCAGTCTGTCATGTATCCTGTTTAATCTTCAATAAAATACATTCCAACAAATTACACTGGTTTGTTGAAGTTGAACTACCATTTTTTTTATTATTATTATTTTTTTTTACATCTGATTACAATACTAATGCATTTTTTCCTTCACCATACTCAGAAATCTACGGAAGCATATTGCATTCACTTGAGGAAAAAAATCTACTCTGTTTTTCTGAATTAATGACTTAATTATCTCAGAATTATGAGATAATTTTTCATGCATAAAAAGTTTTTTGCTCTGTTTTTCTGAATTAACCACTTAATCGTCTCAAAATTATGAGATAAATTTTTTTCACTCTATTTTTATGAATTAATGAGTTAATTATCTCAGAATTATGAGAATAATCTTAATGAAAAAAATTATTTTGCACTGGTTTTCTGAATTAACAAGATCCCTTAAACTTGAAAGGCGGGACATTTACTTCCATGCAATCCACCTAAAATATAGCTCCTGGCAGGATTTTGAGGGATCTCATTAATTCAGAAAAACAGAACAATTAATTTTTTTTTATGAAAAATGATCTCATAATTCTGAGATAATTAAGTCAGGAAAACAGCAAATACAGTTTATTTCAAGAAAAAAAAATTCTCATAATTTTGAGATAATTAAGTCATTAATTCAGAAAAACAGAGTAGATTTTTTCCCCTCAAGTGAATGCAATACGCTTCCGTAGAAATCACCTAAAATAAAGGTAAAACCCAACTCCCAGTTAGCATGAGGCACTTACATAAGTCTCTCTGTCTTTCTCATCTTGTTCAGTCTCAGTGCTGGAAGAAATCGATTCTTTCCATGACTGCAGCTTATTCAGTACTGCTTCAGCCAGAGTCATACTAGTAACCTTTATTAAATGAAAACTTGTGTCTGATAAACCTTCAGAACTTTCTAGAAGCAGTTACGTTCCATCTCGAGCCAAGACCATACATGGTTTTTCTATACTCTTGGGAGGAGTGAAATTTAAGATCTCACAGTACTTACCTGTTCAACACCTGCTAATCCCTGACACTCTAACCAAAAAAAAAAAAAAAACCCTGACCTGCCATAAGGTTAGATTTACCAAAAGCCAGAAAATCTAATCAAATTCGTCTCACTTGGTCAGATTCTCGATGGAACATAAACACATAGAATCACGGTTTCTTTTAGGTGTTTCTATTTTTGTACTTCTGTCTTGTATGTAGAATAGTACTGTACTGACAGGGACTCAGAAAAGAAAGGACTGGGTGTGTCCCTGTGCCATGTACAAAAGCTCAAACATGAATGCGCCCAATGTACTTTGCTTTTCCTGTCTGTAATAACAGGAAACAAACAAAAAGAAAACTGGGCTTGAATTCCACTACATGCCATTTTCATACCAGTTACACTTAAAGAAATCTCTCCTGTGAAAATTTTCAGTGTTTAAAAAGTGATCGACTGAGCCACAATCATTTGTTTTCCAACCAATATTTGTTCATTTTATTTATTTGAATCATGACAATCCATTTGTCAACATGAATAATCTGTGCATCTGCATTTAAACATCTACACAGTTCACAGGACAAACTGATGATACAATACAGATCTGACTAGAGGACAAATATTATTAAGCAGATCCAGGAACACTAATCCAAATGCTTTTAACCACAGACGAATACTTGAATGCAAAACATATATACTTTTGTTGTTTATACATTACAGAATCTCATATTGAAGGGAATAATACACATAAAATACTGTACATAGATCAATAATATGTAGTTAACTGAATATGTTTAATCTACAGTTAGCAGCAGACATGGCATGAACCTTGATTCTGATATCCTGGAGACTTTGTTCTCGTAGCTTCTCTCATATGTCCTGCAATAATCTAACAAAAGACTAATAGACTCTAGAAAGTGCAGTCAATGGCTCAAAGCAAATGTTAGCTTCTAGCTCTTAAACAAATAAGTATACTTCAGCGTTTCCTCCAAAGTAAGTCTCCGTCCCAGAGCAATGACACGCAGCATGATTGACAAGTGACCAGAGACACCCATCATTTCTGATTGGGTGGATGCTGCTGGTTGACAGGAGTCACAGAGACTCGGAGATGTAGGACTGTGAAAAGAAGTTCACAAACTATTCCCCCAAAGTGTTCTGAATTTAAAAACCAGTACCCAAGCTGTTACTCCACATACAGAACCTTGGGCCACGTTGGTTTTACAAGCTAAATATTAGCCACTTTTGTGCTGTCCTTGGTTTGGCGCATTCCATACAGCCACTTGATCACCCGTGCATTTCTTTCTATGACTGAAACGCCATAGCTGGGCTTCTCATCTTTGGCTGCTTCTTCCTCCTCGTCTTCACCCCCCTCCCCTTCAGTGCACTCGGAGGCAGGAGCACTAGCACTACGCAGGCGTGAGATAGATGCAATGTCCGAACCAGGTGTAAGCACTTCAAAGTCTGATGGTTCAAGACCACAGTAGTTAAAGAAACGCTCGACTTCGGCACCAGCACGAGAAAAGCGGTCGCTTACGTCAGATTTGGAGCGTGTTAGTGACCGTCGTTTCTTGGAGCAAACTGAGGACTTGTGGGTGACCGCAGGAGATGGTGGTGGGAGGGGTTCTTGAGCTGAGGTAGGAAGCACTTCTTGGTTTTGATCTTTTGGAGATTTAACTGGGGAAGGTAAGGCAGGTGATAACGGTTCGGCAGAGAACGGTGAAGCCTGAACTGGGCTAACAGGGGATTTCACAGGACTGGAGATGTTCATGATGTCATGTCGGCTTTTGACAGGCTGAAGTGGCTGCGGTAGAGAGGAAGTCTGAGTGTATGGCCTGAGCAGCTGCAAAAGCTGCGAGTGGACGCGTTGCCCAGGGAGCTGTGCTCGGCACGGCTTTCTCATCTGCTGCATCATTACCTGGGGCCTCACATCAACTCGACGTACTGTTACTGAATAAGACCCATTGGCCGCCACGCTGTCTCCTGATATTTTCTTTTGTGCTGTTGGAGATGAACTGGATTTGACAAGAGACTCTTCGGCTGCACTCAGAGTCGAGGAGGGCAGCTCAAAGGCACTGCCTGCAGCAAAACCTTGACTTTTTCCAGTCTTTTGTCTTTGAAATCTATTGGATGGCTCAGCTGTATCACAGACTCCATTAATCAGGCTATTCAGATGTTCTAAGTTAAGAGGTGGGGCTTCAGGTTTAGATATGACGTGAGGGGTCATTTTTCGGGTCGGTTGCGGTGCACCTGGCCGAAGTTGTGCGCTTGAGGGCATTAAGGGCTTTCGGATGATTGGCAGCTGCTTGTTCAGTACCACTTGCTGACTCTTAACGTACTTTGCCTTGTCAGCCTCAAGCCTCTCCACGGCACTCGGCTTGCGCGTTCCAGGAGAGGAGTCTGCTGTTTCAGGCATTTTTGCTAAGCGCCGCGGAGAAAGCCCAAGAGCGTCCACAGACATAACGGTAGTTTTTTCAGCAAACGGCTCCCCTTTTCTTCTGTTACTGGTTTGCATAAATGCAGGCAAACAAGGCCTGCAGGCAGCAGAGATGGGGTAATGCAGGTCTCTGTTGTCTGTCTGTACATGAACAAACAAATAAAAGAAATAACTATTAAAAAAGTAAAAGTAATATGGGAAGAGTAAGATGGGTATGAAAGTAGGGTTTCTATCACTTCTAATCCATCATTTTATATTCACTTCATTTTATAATTGGTTTTACACTACACAAATTCAAGCAGACCACAAAAAAAGACCAACAACTAAAACTTGCAAAAGCTTTTCCATCACTGAGGACCACCGGTGATCATAGATCATAAATCGGGGTCTTGTTGCAATAGGCTTTGCTTTAAGATAACGTGGTATCACCTTTGTGCAAGGTGCGCCCGCTGCACACGTCTCACTACAATCCCTCAAGTTTACACAGAGTCATGAGAAAAACAAAACACAGGCTGAAATGAGATGGAGGTCTGCAGAGAATGATCAGGCCGCTCTAAGCTAATAAGAAGGATGTGGAAACTCAAACTCTATTTACAAACACTGAGAGCAAAAAAACATGTCAGAAAACACAACATACAAAATCTTAACACACACAGGCAGACGGACGTAGGCACGCGGGCAGTCAGACACACGCATACACGCGCAAAAAGGAACGCACGCACGCGGGCAGTCAGACACACGCACGCACGCACGCAAGCAGTCAGTAAGACACACACACGCGGCAGTAAGACACACGCACGCACGCACGCGGGCAGTAAGACACACACGCGGCAGTAAGACACACGCACGCACGCGGGCAGTAAGACACACGCACGCACGCACGCACGCGGGCAGTAAGACACACGCACGCACGCACGCGGGCAGTAAGACACACAAACGCACGCACGCGGGCAGTAAGACACACACGCGGCAGTAAGACACACGCACGCACGCGGGCAGTAAGACACACGCACGCACGCGGGCAGTAAGACACACAAACGCACGCACGCGGGCAGTAAGACACACACACGCGGGCAGGTTTCCGTGGACATCAGTCATCTGTGGAATACAGAAAAACAACAAGGCCAGTCATGCCCGTGTGACTGACTGCATAACACTGATCTTGCTTCACAACTGATAATTGAACACTTATAGCAGCACTTTATGATAACATCTACTGAGCAACACAGGGAAATCTAACAGAATAGATGTACTTGATAGTGTAAAGTGCAGCTTGTTCGTTCCACCGACATTACAGGAAGGAATGCAGCGTGGGCTTCAGTAAGAGGGAACATGATCCCCAGCTTCAGAGCTTAGTGTGTGTGGGCTTGTTAATAAATGCTAACTATGTTACTCTGTACAGTCAGGGGGTTTCTGCTACTACACACTATTAGATAAGCAGGTTTCTGTACCATTTAAACCAAAGATCTACCTGAGGACAAAGGGCAAAATGAGCGCGCTCTCTCTCTCTGTGTGTGCGTGTGTGTCTCTCTCTCTCTGTGTCCTTGTGTCTCTGTGTGTGTGTGTGTGTGTGTGTGTCTGTGTCTCTCTCTCTCTCTTTTTCTGTCTGTCTTTCTCTCTCCACTTACCATCACTTTGCTATCACTTTCATATGTATTTCTTCTGTATATCATTATCTCACCTAATCTTCCTTGTAGGTTCCCCCATCCCCCTCTCCACCATCCTCTCTGTCTCACTCTGTCTCTCTGGCCTGCTTCCTTCTTTCTACTAAAGAAATAAGATTTCTAATCCTAACATACTTACAGTAGTAAGACAGAAATCAAGACAGATTTCTCTGGAAAGATAAGACTTGTCTCTACACGATCCTGTGTGAAGACTGGATTGAAAGTAAAAGGCACTGAACTGACAGATGGACAAAAGTTCATGATATAACAATAGCACAATAAATAATACAGTTTTTATGTTTCCATTTGAACTGTTAAGATTAAAGCCACTCCTGAGACAGAATTGTATCATCTTACCTGTGCAAAGGAATGACTGGACAGAGAAAAGACATGTTCACATCATCATACTCTTACACACCTATACAGACTCACCTGTGTGTGTGTTTGTGTGTGTGTGTGTGTGGCTGACAGGGTAATAATCCAGGAACTTCTCAGTCTCTTGTCGTGAAGTAAATACGTGACAAACTACAGTTAAACAATGTGTTGTGTATTCGTTGTGTGTGTGCATGTAACATGTGTACATTTGCAATGGCAAGAAAGCAAAACTAGTCAAACCTGTTTGCCTTTGTAGTACCTAATTTGCCCCACCCCTTTCACGGCTTGTCCAATCAGAAGCTCCCGCCCACACCAGGAAGTATTACAGGTCATATGATAGGTCTGCAGGTTGCCTCTAGGACAAATCCCTCCTCTGAGGTTTATTAAAAATAGTCTTAATATATTCCTACCCAGAAGGACTCAACTCACTAATAAACTATCTACATTTAAAAAGAAAGCAAGTAAAAAACTAAATAAATAAATGATCTGAATTCACGGGGGAAATTCCTTTGAAACAAACAAATAAAATGAAAAAAATCAAATTGTATAAAATAAAATTAACTATGTAAACGTATAAACAGGCTAATAAGAAGTAAATCTATAAATAAATAAACAAGGAATAAAAAAACACATTTTTGAGGCAGAGAAAAGTCAATTCAGTACTTAGTTACATTCTCTAAAATAAAACTATCTATCTGTACATTCTCGTGTGGAACATTTTTTATTATTCCTATTTTTTTGTTACTATTATTACTATAACTATTACCTATTTAATTTTATTTTACTTTACTTGAAACTATTCTATAAAAAGGACCTTTCCCAAAACAAATGCAAAGGTACATCTATATAGGAATATTAACCAAACAAATAAACAAACAATCAACAAGCAAGTACATAAACAAACAGGCAAACCTGTATATAAGTAACAAACAAATAAATTTGTATAATGAACAAATCATGAAACGATTAAGAGAAGACAAATAAAATCTGAATAAAAAAAAAAACAGGTAAATTCCGAAACAAAAAAAAAAGATTAACAACTAAGTAAACATATAAACAGACTAAGAATTAAATAAACAAATAAGTAACTATAGAAATAAAAACAAACAATGAAACAAACAAAATAAATAAATTAAATTAAAAACTAAGTAAACATATAAACAGACCAAGAATTTAATAAACAAATAAGTAACTATATAAATGACAAATAAACAAACAATGAAACAAACAACTAAATAAATAAATGAGGCAGAGGAAAGTCAATTCAGTACATAACTGTACCCTCTAAAATAAAACTAACAAGCTGTACTTTATCATGTCACTGGTATGGTACATTTTTTATGATGGCATTTTTATACATTTTTGTCCCACTGATATAGAGCTTTACTCTAAAAGCTTAAAGGGACAACACATTTGCCTTCCCAGGTGAGTCCTTGATGGTATCATCCAGCAACAAAGATAGGTACTTTTCTTTCCAAGAGTATGTAGTTGTACAAAGGAGCTGGTTCATCTTCTGTGATCTCACCTGAGAAAATCCCTGAGCTTCTGAAAGTGCTGTAAGAAGACATACTTCCACCTATCGGTTATATGGAACTAGGCACAATATTTTGTGTCCTTGAGCCCAGATGGTGATAAAAAACCAAACTGAGACTTTCTGACCTTTAATCATTAACTAACATTAAGCGTGAACCTTTCCCCAGCCCTTGTAGGTTAAAGCTGTGAACACACTGACGTGTTAGGAGTGGCAATGAAGAAGCTACCACTGCTCCAATAAAGCACAAAGGAGAAGATATGTACTGGAAATTGCACTACATTGTTCCAGTAAAGGGAATTAATAGAAATTCTCCAGAAAAACATTTCTGTGGAAATATTTACATAACCCCCGTAGAACGTTGTGTAATGGCCTTTATTATATAATTGAAACTGGATGTTAGTCATCTTATTAACACTCACAGTCAATTTACAACTACAGTTTACATCTTAGTAATGAAAAATGTAAAGAATACCATTTAAATCGAAAAGCTAAACCTTTCTGGATCTTTAACTGATGAATTGAAAGATTTGTTACACACTTAGAGACATACGCAATATAGGATTTGGCATTTATGCAATTCATTTTCCATTGAAAGCATCATAACAGTGACTCGGTTTCTTCTTGTTAACGACGAGTCGTTTGAGAGACAAAAGATGTGACTCTTACTGTTATTGACTCAGTAAAAAGAACTGGTTCACTCACCTCAGTCTGATCATTTTACTGCAATGCCTTTGGTGACACTTTGGGCTTTGTTTCAACCGGAAGCTGAAATTATTAATCGAAAGGAGCGTTCCCAAAACAAATGCTACCCCCCACCACCCACGAAGTGAAACTAGAAAACAGATTTAATTCAATTTACTCAGTAAATCAGACAAAAACAAAATGAATGTTCAAGTGGTTTATTTTTACCTATGCAAAAAAAAAAAAAAAAAAAAAAAAGACTACTTGAAATCAACTTGTATCCTCTGATAAAAATGAGCTTTGTTAGAAAAACATACATATCTAAGGCAATATGCACAGGAGCGTAAAATCGGCACCATCACCAGTGCGTGTATATAACAAATAAGATCGTTCTTTACATCTCTTTTTGTCTTTCAAAGTTTCATCTTCTGCTTATTTAAATAGACGAGCTGGAGCTGGAAGATACGGAAAGCACAAATGTTCCTGTTCTGCAGTGGAGTATGAAGAACCGATTGAAACACTGAGAAGACAGCTGCACAGACACAGGGTCATTGTCTCCACAAAGCACCTTCTGAATATGATCCATGTGTTTAGATAAAATAAGACAGACATGAACCTTGATTACTTGGTTTTGGTGTTGCACAGCGCCTCAGGTTTTCAATCCCATAACCAAACACGATGCAATCAACATGTAGATCTTAAACACAGAGCTATACACACATGGTGTATTTCCAGTATGTTCTTCAAATCAAGCAGCTTTATCTCACCATGTGTTCCTGTGCATTTTACTTTGGATTACAGAATTCATAGGAGAACAATATACATTGCGCCTGCATGGCGTTTATATTCCTCGTTCCAATGATAACAAACCCGCAGGTCAATTACAGCATATTATACACTCATAGGAACAGCAGAGCATGTGTCTAACTGTGTATTGTGATTTTGAAGACAATTGATTTTCCTGCTCAAACACACCATTTTGGCAGCAGACATGAGCTTTACTTCTTTAGTTGTGAGCTGATAAATCTATCCAGTAACGGAAGTCTAGGTCACTTAAAAACACTTCACTCACTTTTTCCACTAACGTCACACAGACTTAACACAAGATCTAGTTAATACATCTGCGTCTCGTACAGATAATCATCTGCCAGAACACATGCGTATAACCTGAACATGTGCAGTAGTGTGGCTTACAAGATTTTACAGAGGAAGAGGAAAAAAGAAGGAAAAGTATAAAAGAAAAGAAAAGAAAAGAAAGTCTCGAACTATAGTAAAGAGTATGGGATAAACAAAGCAAGGTGCTTTTTCAATAAAGTATATATCATTATATACATAGTGAGAGTGTGTGTGTGTGTGTGAGAGAGAGAGTTTGTGTGTGTGTAATATATTCATATATATACACACACACACACTTGGTTCAAAAATCTGAGACCATCTGGGATTTTCTTTTTTTCATTTAAATATAAACATACAGGGGAAACATTTCAGTTTTGAACATTGTAAAATAAAATTTTTTTTAAAAATCTCTAAATCCTTAAATGTTTAATTAATTATATTTTACTTGAACAAAATTTTTTTGCACTCTACACCGTGCCAAATCCTAATGAACTCTGACGTTACAGTCAATATTTCTAATATTCTACTTCTATTTCACTCCAATTGTTATGCCGTTAATATCATTTCCAATACAATTGTTTGGCTTTAAGTTTGAAAAGAATGCCCAACAGAAGCATTCTCTCTAGTAGTCTAAGAAATTTGTTCCTTAATGCATTTCTGTTAAATGTTATGCTTGCCTTTTATCACTAATAAATAAGCCTCAAAAACAGGGGAAATGATGAATGGCAAAACTGTTAAATGTTTTATTTTGCAGCATGTGTTTGGTTTCCATGCTATAAATGCATTTGATTTAAATAACTAACTAAATCAGGACATTACTAGCTGTCGTGGTGAGCTTTGGGTTATTAAGCAGGCGTGTTGGAGCAGGAAAATCGGGAAAATCTACTTTAAACTTCGACCAAATATCAGACACGAATGCCTGAAACATCAGTTCAATTCCTCCATCGTTCTTTCTCTCAAGACAATATGCAGTTTTTGTCCTTGTCACTGTCTTTTGCACTGAGACTATGTGTCCTCCTCCTTCTCCTCAGACTCCCTCTCTTGCTTTTCCCCTCAGTCTCTCCTCTTTCTCCTTCCCTCTCTTTTTCCCCTGTCAGCTGAGGAGGTAGAGGAATACGCTGGCCGAGGAAGTAGCCCTCTTCTTCAGAGTCGGAGGAGGACGAGCAGGTAGAGCAGGAGTCTTCGTGTCTGTAGCGGGTGGAGTGAAGCGTCAGACGGGAATTTCCATCTCCAGCAGAGGTGATGGAGTGTGGGCGTGCGGCATGCCCTCGCTCTCCTCCTCGCCACTCCAGAGAATCTAGACGAGGTCGGTCCCGTCTTGGCCGGCGGAAGTGTTTCTCCGTGCCTAGGTGGAGGGGGGAGTCCGAGACCAGGCAGCTTCGTCCAGGTGGGCTTTCACACCCCTGCCGGAAGCTGCGTCGGTACGCGCCGTCTAAGAAAAGAAAAGGAAGCTGTTAATTACATAAAAATTAAGTAATATACTTTTGTTTTGTTTTTCACACGTTCTGTGCATCTTGTCTCTGTTATCTCCATTTAAAGGCACAAAACACACAACTAATATGACTTTTCAAACAGGATTTTAAAGGTCACAAACAGTTGGTAAAGTCTGGCTTAAACTTTTACCACTTTTATAAATTTTCATTACCCAAAAGGTCCATCTGAGGTGGCATTCCAGCTCGAAGATGTAGTCTGCGTCCCAAGTCCCCATCTGCTTGATCCTCCTCTTCTTCCTGCTCTAGCTCATTTTCCTCTTTCCTTTCCATTTCAACCCCCGCTTCCTCTACCTCCTCGTCCTCTTCCTCCTCCACTGAATAACTGGAGCTGATTGGCTCTCTGAAGCTGACCCTGGCTGTGCTGCTTCGCCCAAATTGGGATGGAGGGGGTGAAGGGTGCGACTCATCAGGCGAGGGCAGGATTGGTAAATTATCTGGGCCGATAAAAACAGGGGGTGGAGGTGGTGGGAAAAAGTCTGTGTCTTCTAGTGAGTCAACTTCCGGTGAAGCTTGGGGCTGAGGAATAATTTCTATTGATAAAAGAAAAATAAATAAGTGAAAAAGTAAAATGGAGTGTGAATGTGTAGGTTTTTTTTTTTTTATCATTTGTTTATATTCAATAATTCTTGTGTGTGTTTGTGTACCTGAGCTGCTCTCCAGTCTCCCAGTGTCCTTTACTGTCGAGGTTCCTCTGGAGGTGCAGCTGGGTGGAAACGGCCCAAATTCAGCGTATCCATTCAGCTCCACCGTGTACTCCAGCGCTGGGTGTTCATCCGTGTTTAAGCGCTCCGAGTTTAACATCGGTCCCCAACCATTGGCCAAGGAAGGAGAATGTGAGCTTTGAGAGTGAACTTGTCCATAAGGTGGCGGTGGAGGGCGGCCATTTTGTAAAGGGAAAACTGGAGTGTGAACGCCTAATGAAGGAGACAGAATACTTCAAATGGTGAACGACTTGTCTTGTCTGCAGGTCAAGATAAAATGCAATGACATCACTTTTTCTTATGGAAACAAAATGTAGATCTGATGTATCTTTGTGTAAGTAATAAACTGGCACTGGTTAGGCTTCATACCTCTGCTTTCTGATAAAGATGATGACGTGGTTGGGGTGGACAGTTTCGCAGTTGCAGTGGTGAGACTGCTGCCCTCTGATGGCCACAGAGGCAAATTGCGTTCTTGCTTCTGTTGAACGAGTTTGTGTGAGGTCGCTTTGAACTGCAGGGCCGAGTCACAGGAATCAGAGTTATTAGGGTCTTCTCCCAGAGAGCAGGGTCGGGAACAGAAGATGAGTCCCCTGCGGGG
The DNA here is from genome assembly GCF_022655615.1 of Tachysurus fulvidraco. Lineage (NCBI taxonomy): Eukaryota > Metazoa > Chordata > Actinopteri > Siluriformes > Bagridae > Tachysurus > Tachysurus fulvidraco. Next base: position 21,536,382 of record NC_062531.1, on the reverse strand, counting down.
AAGGAAGGGTTTGCCCAGCAGGGGCAGCTGACAGCGCGCACAGCAAAAACACGCTTCGGATGCATGCCAATGCTGCCCCTCATACGTCATCTGCCCTTGATCAATACCTGCAAATAAAACATGTTACCAATGTAATTGTTAGCCAGTAGGGTTACTATGGACATGTATTACATGTCTATTGTATATTAGAAGCTAAAATGCAAATGTGTAAATTACTAAAGATCTGTTTAGCTTTTGGTGTTTAGTAGCTCATCAGAATGTACGGGTTTTGCCTGGTATGTTGGATGTAAAATAAAAGACGGTAAAATATTGAAAGTGTGTGTGTGTGTGTCTGGGGGGGTATTTCCATTCCTGGAGCACCACAGAATCAGAGTTTAATCCCAGCTCTAATCTAACCCAGCTGATCCGGTTCATCATCGCCGGACTCGGAATATTAGAGCCATGTGTGTGGGGAAATAAACTCTCTATGCTGGTGGATCTCCAGGAATGAGGTTAGCCATCTCTAGTTTCGAGCATTTCAAATCTTTTCCAGCTTAATCCATTTTTGCGTTATGTTATCGCTCGTGAAATGCCTTGGCTTTCTGTTTGAGCAGCTCCTTGCATTTACCGATGTGCTCTCCGCAGGTGTCGCAGTACTCGGCGTACAGAGACTCGTAGCAGGTACAGCAGTACGGCCGGCTCTCTCGCATGATGTAGCGCTGACCTCCGAGCGCCGTCTCGCACTCGAAGCAGCAAAAGTGCCTCATGTGCCAGTGGCGTCCCTCCGCCTCCGTGCACTCGTCTGCCAGAATGATCTAAGTAGGGAAAACGGCTTGAATTGTAGTCTGAAGTCACTTCAGGATGCTTGATATACACACTGTTGAGTTTAAGTATAGGGAGTATTGTACGGTCAGGGAAGTACTGACCTCATCACAGGCCTGACAGCGCGGTTTGATGTGCTCGGCGTGGTGACGTCCGCAGTAGATATGGCTGTCCTGGTAGAAGTAGATGAGGTCGACGAGCAGCTCGCTGCAGGTGGCACACTGGAAACACTGAGGGTGCCAGCAAGAGCCGTGTCCCGCACGAGAGGCAAAAACGGCTATATCACCTCCATAAATCTGCCTTCCACACTGAAGGGGAACAGAAAATAAACACAGGGGTGAAATCCATGGCTGCTTTTTTTATTATACGATTATACAAACATCCAGAGGATAAAGTGGCCTTCATAAGAGCAGATAATATGAAAACGATGCTGTCAGGGATTTTAGCAACAAGCTGTCAACAATATTTATATGTCTGAATGTCTGAATGTTTAAAACTCAAGGTTCTGTCGGCTATATTACCTCATGCCACTTAAGGATCTAAATATTATGTCTATGCCATTTAAAAAAAAGAAGATTACTGTTTCCTGTATCTCGAATGCTGTTCTACTTGGTTTATATGTAGTGAGCACATACGGTGAAGATATATGCTAAGTGCATTAGCTTGAACAAAAAAAAGTTGAACATTTCTAAACGATTATATGGATCAGTAAAACCTGAAATGTAAAATGTCTACTTTTTTTTTTAAATAAAAACAAAACTTTTTTTACCTTCCACAATTTGAGTCGTACAAACAGTCGTATTGAATGATGCTGCAATTATTTGAAGCTCTATATTACATACATTTAATTACTAAAGATGTCGGTCACCTAGACCAGTTTGTAAAGTCATTTGGCAGCACTAATAAATAGTGCTGAGGGAAAACCGACTTCTTATTGAGATTTATTAAAAAAAACTGCAATCCATCTCGTGTACTACAATGTAACCTGCACATGAGGGCTGAAACGTTCTAAAGCAGGTAAATAATCCACAAGATGACTTCATTTATCCCCGACACGACACTCCCACCCTTTTAAATATGCCCTTGTAAATGTCACCTGCAAAGTCTTATCAAAAGTCAACTTTAGAACAAGAGGGAAAAAAAAAAAAGACAGTAAATCTACTTTCGAACACTCAAGAGGTCAAAAAACGGCTCTTTTCCGAACACCGGAATAACTCGAACGCTGCTCTCTGGGTTTGTTTTGTTCCACCTGGGTGCAGATCAGGCAAAGCCACACGTCTGGTGAATCCATAAATCAAGAGCCGACGAAACAAAGTGATCCCTCCCAGGTTCTGACACACCCATTCAGCAGGAATTCATCGAGGGTGCGTTTACAGGGTAAATGGAAAGAACATGGCACAACACTTTAAATGCTGGAGCGCAGGGCCGGAATGGATGTGGTTTATGGGTCTTGTTTTTGTTCTCCGTCAGCTAATGAAGTCGAGTCGACTTATTTTTAAAACCTTAGTATGCATGTTCGACATTTGGTGAAGACTTTTTTCAGTCTTTTTAGAAATCCCCCTCTTCTCTTCTCTCCCGCTGTGTGTACCTGTTGGCAGATGGCTCCGGTCATGGTGACAGGAAAGAGACGCACAATGCCGCGGCCTAGGTTCTCTCTCTTCCTCTGCTGACTGAACAACCGCAGCTCCTTTTTCTCCTCCTCATCCAGAGAGTTGCAGTACTGTGGCTACACAAAAGAAACACACACGCTCGGTTACAGAAAGTTCACAGCTTAAGTATTTAAAATCATGCTGTCACACTAATGCTGGCCCAAATCCATCTGCTCTCTCCATTCATCCATCCATGAAGCAAAAATAAAGCTTTGCATGTTTCCCCCCCTGATAGAATTCATCAGTGGAGTGATAACGGGAGGTATTGTGATCCTGGGACAGACTCCTCATAATCCTTCAGGTTAAAGCTCCTAAAGTTCCTAAAGTTTACCAGTAACTAGCTGATATGTTAAATGAGCTCTGGTCCAAAAAACGTTTGGCTCAGATGTATTAAATAACCTAGAAACCTTAATTGGCTTTTGTCAAAGTCACTCAGATTCTTACACTTGCCAATTTTTCCTGCTTCCAGCACATCAACATCGAGAACTTTTTATAACGTTGATAATCAATGTTATTCTCTTCACGTGTCAGTAGTTTTAATGGTATATTTTGATCGGTTTATCAGTGGATACACATGTATCATAGATACACACACATATATACCGTATTTTCCGCACTATAAGGCGCACCTAAGAGCCTTAAATTTTCTCAAAAATCCGGTGCGCCTTATGTGTGCACTGAGTTCCAAAAATCTGTAAAAATGTTGTTGTGCGACTTTGGTAAGCCCTCCGCTTGATTGACTGTCGGAACATTTCCCGCTGACACAGGGACGTAATACATACACTACGTATGCTGGCAGCGATAAACCAATCAGAGGACATTACATAATACGTACAGTATGTACGCTTACCTCCGCCACGCCTCCGGTAGGTATCCCCCAAAAATGGCACCAGTAAGAGACATGCTTACGAGGCACAATTCAAACTACAGGCTATCAGTTACGCGTTTGTAAATGGGAATAGAGCAGCTGGGAAAGAATTCAACATCAATACTAGAATAAAGTTCAACTAAACTCACTGTTTTGCTTCTGTTACCTTTTTTGTAGACCGTATGTTTTAGCATGTGCCTTATAATACGGTGCGCCTTATGTATGGGTTAAGTATAGAAATAGACCCCGTAGTTGAGACTGCGCCTTATAATGCCTTATGGTGCGGAAAATACTGTACACACAGATCATATACTATCAACCTCATGTAACTGCTGCTATTACAAAAAAAGTGTATATATGTTTACTTGAA